>NC_143556.1:50394000-50700500 GCF_054136105.1 Typopeltis vanoorti | reverse complement strand
ATTGCAAATATCTGAGGCATCAAAGAGTCATCAGCCATGATAAAAAATAAATAAATAAAATAAACAAAAATTAAAAAAAAAATCAAGATGTTTAAAGGTATAAGACGCTAACAGAGAACTGAATATAATCAGATATCCTTGTGAGATTAAGTTTCTCATAAACATTTTTTGTTGGTTGTTTAGATTACTCTACAAGAAATCTTGCTATATGGTGAGTATATTGTGTCTGTAAACTGAATGTTCAAAGGCTGGTTTGTCTTTTTTTTTTTATATTTGAAAGCCGTTTTTAAAGAGATGCTAAAACCTTGGTGAAGAACAAATGTTTTGGAATTTTATTTTAAGTAAAAAAAATAAATAAATAAAACGAGATTGCAAAGACTAGAAACACTTGCTGTTCAAGAAACTGAAACTTTGTTGCCGTGTGCTGTACTTTTTATTCCCGGAAATAAAAAGAAGCGAAACCCATCATCCGAAAAGATCAAAAGATATCTGGCAAATGCAATAGTCTTTCAAATAATACAAAAATGTTTTGAAAGGCTTTTCGTTTACAAGTATTCAGTACGATAATATCGTTATTTAATCGGACAGTATCGTTATTTTGATGTTCAACTTCGTATATACATCTGTATATATTAGTTAAAGAATTATTTTTATTTATAAAATATTAAGAATAAATAGTAAATACACTGAAAATTTCTAAATGACCTTACAATTCACAAATATTTAAAACTAGTCAAAATTTTGAGTTCTAATACAGATTATCATAATCTGAAAATCTTTATTTGAGCCCAGAGTCAAATTGACGTTTCTTTCAATACTTAAAAGCAAGTATTTACAAAGTCTCATTGTTCAATAGTCATATCATCATCATCATTATCGACCTGCCTTAGGATGATGAGGAAGATTTCGCAAATTCTCTAAAAGGAGAGAGATTAGAGGGAACAAAAAGACACTTTAAGGAAGACAAAGAAGGTAATAGAAAGAAAACTACACGAACATAACCAGATTGAACTCTACAAAATCTAAATGACAGCTGCAGATAGACAGGACTGGAAAGCTATTCCAAGTAGAACTAACACAAGATTCACTATTTGTCAATATAAATATAGAGGTAACAATACCATATATCCCCGTAACAACATATAATTACGAAATAGGCGCACTTAAAGTTTGATTGAAAATAATATATGAGTAATATAACAGCAAATGGCTTTGTCGTCTTAGATTAAACTGAACAGTCCGTTCTGGCTTCTGTAATAACATTTGAAGAATAAACAACGCGAAACCTTACTCATAAAGAAAATATGTTTCTCTTTCATAGACAAAAGCGTTAAAAGTATCAAACATGTGAGTTCTGGATTGTAAAATCAAGCCATAAAACAAGTTTTGGAAATGCTTACGCTTTAGTAAAGCACTAAAACCATTTTATTACAAGATAAAATCACCTTAACTTTTGATAAGATTTTTACAGCGGTTTAAGTTTAAAAAAAAAAGATGTACCTTATCTTATTTACATTTATTTATTGTATACTCAAGAAAAAAGAAAGAAAATAAATATTTTCATAAAATATTTATAAATCTTTCTTTTAATATACAAATATTTGAAATAATTAAAAAAAATGTTAATTTTTGCATTTAATATATGATGCATGTCCATATACGTAACTTTATTGAGCATGCGCTTTAGCATTTCCGATAGGAAAACCAGATTGTCAATTATTTAGAAATTTATATCAAACTTCAAAGAGCTTTTAAGTCTTTTTTTATCATTTGTTTATGTTGTAAATATCCATCTACTTTATCAAATTGGGCAAAATAACATGCGAATCTTCTAGGCGCCTGTTACTTTAGCGAAAGAAATTAACCTGCCTCAGAATAACATCCATGTAATCAGTCACTGCATATTGTAGTAAGATTATATTGCATTAAAATTATACTAATTTAATTTGCCTCAATTAACTGGCGGACTCCTTGTTTTTCATGTAAGCTTTCTCTATCATACTAATTAACCCTCAAACTCTAAGGAATCTATTTTTATCGATTTTTTTTTTTTTACATGAAACTTTCATGTAATTTATACATAGCCTCTAAAATCGATTATCTTTATTTTGATTAGTTTTCAGTGCTTAGCATGCGCAAAAAATTCCCAACCTATGGAATCTATAATAAAGAATTAATTTAACTTAATAATAATTCGGAATATAATTTACCTATTGGCTGGGACGATGAAAGAGCTTTCACACAACTTGGAGACTCGGGCATGAATTTTCCTTGTACACATAAGACTGATTCCATAATAGCCTTTGAAAAATTTGGAGTACAATCGTAGCCAATTCTTGAGCCATGGGAGACAGTTAATCCAGGCCTATATCCTTCTGTATAGAATCCATTGGATATCTCGGGTAAACGACATGGTCCTAGTGGGGTGAGGAAAATATACATATATATTTACATATTTATTTTCACATACACACACACAATCATAGAAAAGATGATTACCAGCTATTAATTTTTATTATTATTTTTTTTAACATTCTTTTTTATTATTTAATTATGATGTATTAAAATAAATACTGTTAATCTAATACAAAATACTGCATACTTTTAGAATTTTTATCGTATTTATTTCACTTATTGACAGTTATTTTGCTAACGAGTTAATAAAATAAATAATTTTATGAAATTGTAGATTCTTGATTTTACCTACGCCTCAGTACTCTATTAATATATAATTGACATAATCTAAATGGCATTATTCTAATCTCTTATTATCCTATCATAAATATAATTGACAGATTTAACTACCTGGTACACATTCTGGCATCTTGTTCACAGCCCATTCTCCATACCAACATCGCAGAGATTCTGGACCCATTAACTGAAAGCCACGTTGACAAGTTAAGGTTATAACCTCACCATGTAAGATGGCGCTACGTTCGCTGACAGTCTCGTGGAAATAATAGTAAATTCCATTGGAAGTTATAGGAACTTGACAGGGAGCTATAGCAAAATTAGAGAAAACTCGAATAAAAAAAAAGACTTTATTCAATCATATGTTATTTAATTTCACACTGGAAGGAAATCAACAATCGACCGAATTTTTTTATTTAATTACACACTAGGAAGAAATCAACCAAAATATATATTAATATTTATATATTACATACTATGAAGTCCTTATAAGGACTGGCTTAAAGGGGCGAAGCAAGAATGCTTTTCATATTCGCCGTTATCTGTAGAGGAAAGTAACGATAAGGTGTTATTGAGCTATTAAAGCTCTGATCATGGCAGGAGGGTAACAACAATAGCCGAGCCTCAGTTAGGACTTCATTGGCTACAGCATTGCCATCCATTACCATCCCAGGGTGGAATCGTCATTCTAGAAATTCAACCCACATACTAGGAAGAAATTAATTAGCAATAATTTTATAATATTTTTAAAACCGTTTATAATTATTATTAATATATATATATATATATATATATATATATATATATATATATATATATATATATATATATATATATATATATATATATAATTTTAATATAATATAATTATATAAAAATATAGTATAATTTTGAGAGGAAAACAAAAAACAATCGCAGGGCTTTTTTTACTCGAATTTGGCACACAAATTACGTTAAGGTTGAAACAATTAAATCATTTCATTGGCCGCACATGCACCATATATATACATATATATATCAAGGGTGAATGCTGGTCTTGAAATTCACGCTTGCTCTTGTTATCATTCAGGGAATGAGAGGTGTGATTGAAGTCTGATTAACGGAATAATGAATTACTGACCATTTAAAATTATGTACAGGTAACCCTCGTATAACGCGGAAGTTAGGTTCCGCAGAAATGCCGCGTTATATAAATCGCGTTATGCGAGTCTCAGATCACGTAGAAAAAGTAGGGTTATGTTACGAAATCGTTTTTTTTTTTTAAATTATATAAACAACAATGACATATGCAACATAAATATATTTTTATTTAATTCATGTAAGTCAAATACATAGTATAAAAGTATCAAAATTACAAATTGTACTTAAACTTCATTGCACATAATGCATAAATGTTTTAGGCAAAATAAAATAGTGCATATTTTAATCTTTCATAGCACGAGGATTTGAGGATTGGTTAATAAACACTGGTTTTGTCATGTAATCACCTGATGCATTACTACAAAACAGTAGAGTAATTCTATCTTTGGAAACTTTGAATCCAGGAGCTGGGCTTTCATTTTTCGAAATATAGATGCGTTTTTGCACTTTTTTCCAATATAACGCGGATTCATCCTCATTGAACACCTGGTCTGCACTATAAATGTTTATAAACTTTGAGATTTTTTTGTTTAATAAGATTTCCATCCATAGGAATTTTCTTTTCAAGTGCAATGTTCTATCGAAATCATTAGAGATTTCTCAATTTTTCCATTAGAATATCGCGTACACGAGCAACGCCCTTTGCACTCATCGTTGACCCAGCAATAAACACTTTCTTGGATTTTATGTTCACTTTGTTTGATTGTTCGAATTGTTGATTCATTTAAATTCAAAGTCCCTGCTAAAACTCCTGGCTTTTCTCCATTTTTCAACCGATTCAAGATTTTGAATATTTTTCTTCGAGAGAAATTAATTTTGTTTTCAATGTTGTTTTTTCCCTTTCGTTGCAGTTTGTGGCCATTACCATAAAAGAATTTTTTACACAAAAAAGCAAGCATTACATATTGTATGTAACTCACCAGAAAATAAAGTGCTCAGCTTGAGATGAACACACTTATGATTTTAATGCACTTTCTTGGCAGAAACGAGGACAATTTTCAACAATAAACGTTTTACACGGTAAACAATTGAGGTACATGCGTGCTAAAGGGTATTTCCCCTAATATAAATTCGCTACTTATAATTACATGCGGGATACAGGCAGACGCAAATTTAACGAAGATAAAATTTGATTTTTAAGTCGTGTGGTGAAAAACATATGAAAAGATAAAGGGTTACTACAATTTGTAAACCGTGTTGTATGAGTACCGCGTTCAACAAGGGTTACTACAATTTTAGACCGCGTTATATCGAAACCGCATTTATAAGTAACGCGTTATACGAGGGTTACCTGTATTTAGAAATTTATGTGCATTTAATCATACAAATACAACATTTATTTTACAAATGATATTCTATCTTTTTCAATTTAGCTACTTGAATACAAATTCTACCCTACAGTTCTTCTTTATGAACTGGTCAATAACATCGTCATCAAAAGTTGGTTATAACTTAATTTTTCCACATTTGTAAAGGCTGGCTGAAGCTCACTGGCTAGAGCTACTTTGACTGCGTATGGCACGTATTTAAGCTTGGCGGCAATAATTGAGCTTTGCGTTGTGTATCGAAGGCCGACGCTAGTCAAGCTATCTTCGCTTGCTCAGTTGTGGGAGCATCCAGGTCCTCGCTTCAGCACTGTGATCTCATGCGCGCGCGCATAGCCATTTCCGCTCCCTTCACGTCATCTCACCCTGTTGCTTAAAACGTCTTCTGTCTACAAAAATAAAATCCTAAATGGAATGCTTATAAATGCATGCATTTATTAACAAATAAATATCACTTCTTTCTCAATTAATGAGCTTGCGCAGCAAGCATGGAGAATTCGCCACTGATATATATATATATATATATATATATATATATATATATATATATATATATATATAGAGAGAGAGAGAGAGAGAGAGAGAGAGAGAGAGAGAGAGAGAGAGAGAGAGAGTTCCTACAGAGGGCATTGTATCTAAATCTAATTTTACCGATGATGAAAATGTTAGATTTTCTATCTGTTCTCTTTAAGTGTAAGAAAGAAAAATAACAGTAGAAATTATTACATTCAGAGTTCTAGTAATAGTAGTAGTAATTATGTAATGCCAATATTATTCTTACTAATAAAATGTGTAGATTATTTCAAGATACAAAAATCCACATAATTTTTGGTAACCAACAAATGCTGTTAATAGAAACGTTCATGGTCATAAAAGCTTATCAAAGAGTACTTGAAATAGCGAGGAAAATCGATAGAAGACATTTCAGTGTATTGATATAATGGACTGCCTAGATCCTTATGGTATCTCGAGGCTGAAATAAATAGCCAATTTTCTCTATTATTTTTTATGCTCCACAGACCTTCAATTAGAAATATTCCTTCTTCGTCATCATGATTACTTAAAAAATTAAGCTGTTTAAATAACAAAAGCAAATTAAATTTCCACCCTCGAAATAAATAATAAAACTTGCTCATATGTTAAATGTAATTAAAAAAATGAATTGATTGTTTATTAAATTAAATAAACATGTGGTAATATGTAAAATTTTCTTATATAAGTATGTAATGAAATTTTCCCGTGCATGTAACTATTGCCAAGCATGGTAATGATCTGAGGCAATAATTAAAAAATTGAAGTTTTTTTGCAATATATTTTACCGTACAAAATGTTTTTGTACCATGAAGTCATTTATTATCATAGCAACTACCAACTAGTTTTATTTAATTAATAGTATTTTTTGTAACTTATAGACTCAAGTAGATATATTGATTGAACTTAATTTATTTAATTTACATTAGCAAGAGCTGAATTATTAAGTTGAATTGTTTCAAAAGATTTTGCTTAATTATGTCCCTCCAAATGGTCCGAATTCAGCCAAATGTTGAATGTTCGACACCAAATTTCATTAAAATTCATCAAGCCAGAGCGAAGTTATTATACAGACTGAAAAAGTATATCTAAATAATGCTGATTTTACAAAAACATACTTAAAATAATAATTAAAAGCGAATAATTCCTTGTAAGAAAGAATCTCCAGTTAAATTATGATTAGGTTATTCAGATCTAATCGAAGATAATAATAAATCACTATCGGCAGTTCTCGCGACTACAATACAGTTATTTGTTACATTTTCTATCTGTTTCTAACTACATTCAACTTGAAAGTTATCATCGATTTTTTAAATTACCAAATTGTGATATTAGTGGTTACTTGGAAAGTAATTTCTTGTCATCTTGTTTAATAAATCTTATAATTTTCTCGTAAACAGACAGCAGAGTTGATAATAGAAAAATCAGCATTTGTTTACGTTCGCATAAACTGACGAAACTCGCCAAAAAAAAAAAGAAAAAAGAGAAAACTTGTAAACGACACGTGCAGCGAATATATGAAAAATAAAATGTTTACGATCATTTTTCCGTATCACGGTTCTTAGGAGTTTGACGAAGACTTATAGTGTCAACGCCAGTGTCGCCTTTTTCTAACTAGTGTTCCAAAACAAAACAAAAAAGGATATATTTTCCTTTCTCGAGCCAAAATAAAAATAAAAATAAATAAAAGAAAAAAAAAATCACTTCTCATTTTTTAAAAATTTTCCCTTTTGTTATTTTGTGCATGTCGATTAATTTTTATATAATCAAAAGTGAATTTTTAAAATTGGATTTTGATATAGATTAACGATAATTATATTATATGTTAAATGAAGAAAACAAATATTCAGTACAACATGTAAATTTACAAAAAAAAAAAAAAAAAAAAAAAAAAAACCACCTTTAAATAAGATTTATAATTTCTTTAAATGTAATTCATAGCGGAATGTACACTGTCTGTACTTGAAACGCCAATATTTAAAGTATTTTTCTGTTAGTGTTATATACGGATGTTTTAAACGTTAAAAATCAAATCTCATCTCGCAGCGCCCTCTGGTTGTAGCTGAAAGTAAACAAGTATTAGAATCATCACGGTGATAACACAGACATACGTACGTAAGCAACGTACACGTGACACACTCTGGTTCCTGAGGTTTCCATCTTCCACGCATACAACGAGCAGTCCGGTTCCCTATGTTTAACGTGTAGCCTCGTCCACAGACTACTTTCATAACACTCCCATGTGGAACTCTACCTTTCCCTTTACCCATTTTGATCACATCTACGTCCATCCAGGGCACTTGAACAAGAGGTTTGCATGATTCTAAAATAGAAAGAAAAGTACAGAAAATTATAAGCAGATAGCTCACGGAGATTATATTAAAAACAATCTTAATGTGTTATTGATTCAAACTACTATTCGAGGTTGAAAATATAATATGAAAGTAATAGGAGTTGTAACACTATATGATATACGAAGGGTAATGCCCTCGCACAGTACGTGGAGTGCGAGATGTTTAAACTGTCTAGCCTTGTTTTGTTTTCCTTCACCTTTTTCTTTTTTTTTTTTTTAAATTTCATCTCTCTCTCTCTCTCTCTCTCTCTCTCTCTCTCTCTCATTACTAATGGTATTCAATGGTGTACATTAGGGGATGTATGTTTCATGATGTTTCGAACACAATGGACAATAATTATAAGTATTGCACCTCTGTAGCGTAGTTCGAAGAACCATTCGATCAACTGCACCATCTCCACCTTACAATAAAGTACTCCGAATCTCTTTTTTTCCCTTTTTTTTCCCTTCACGTAAGATTTCAGTTTTGAAGTACAAATATTGGTACTGCACAGTATTCGATCTGAGTCAGATATTTCCTCCATTTTGAAGTCTTATTTTGAGAGGAAAACAAAAAACAATCGCGGGGATTTTTTACTCGAATTTGGCACACAAATTACGTTAAGATTGAAACAATTAAATCATCCCATTTGCCGCACATGCGCGTACCGCGCATGTGCGGCAAATGGGATGATTTAATTGTTTAATAGGTGAGCATTTTATAGGTGAGCATTTTCTTGTATTTTTCTGTTTATTATTATTATTATTATTATTATTATTATTATTATTATTATTATTGTCTTCCTCCAAGGAGTCCGAAGACTCATCGTTGGAGGACACCTACAACTGTCTCAACCACTACACCGAACCTCTACTACGAATCATCTCCATCAACCCCATCTACCGCCCAACTCCACCACCACCACAACTAGTAATTTTTGTCTGTAAATTGCGTGTGTTCTGAAAGGCCGATTTGTTTAACGGACAAGAAAGTATAATGTTTCAATTGTAGTGTGCCAATTTTTATTTTTTTATTTTTATTTTTTTTATAAGCAGAATGAACAAATCCCATAAAGTAGCAAACGTAGTACGTCTAATAACAATAAAAAAACTCCTGTCTCAGTTTGAGACATTTAAAAATGGCATTACAGCGCTATATTACAGAGTCTAACATAATTTAAGGGAAAAAAGAACAAACCTCTAAATCCATTAAGAAAACAAACCAAATTAACAGACATAATACAATGGCCTCGTAGCCAAAATTGCTTCGGCCATAATTCAGTACAAAAGAACAGATCCTTCTAACTCTATCAATGTACTGCACTATCCAGTCAAAATCTAATGATGTCCTCCATAATAGTTCGTAGGTTCCCTGTTGTTACTACAGCTGCCGCTATGCTACGTGGTATGGACGCTTATAACACTTTTGAAAGTTGTCCGAGGTTCTACGAAGTTCTTCTTTGTGCTAGCACATACGTTTATGGGCTAGCACAGAGGTCGGGAACCGGCGGCTCTTTTATATTGAATTAAAAGACACATAATTAATACAAACAACTAAATATTGTTTTTTGATACGGCCTGTGATGTGTGTTACGCATGAAATTTTGACACGAACAACTGCAACTACAGTACGTTACATTTGAAATACTGCTAAATGTTAACCCCTGCTTAAGGTAACTAGCGCCACGGCGAAAATTTGAACTAATTGATCAGCTGTCCTGTCAAACACCACGGTTTTTAGATACATACGGATATTAACTGTCAAAATAAATATTCTGTTAGTTAACTTATTGATTGTGGTACTAAACTGGTGTTTAATTTAGTGTCAGACAATGTTATGCAAAAATTAATTTTTATTATGTTGAATATGTGTTTTTACTTGCAGGTAAATTTGTGATAATAAACCTCTTAATATGAGTTCAAGAAAAAGAAACATAAATGAAGAAAACAGCGGATTCAATAAAATGTGGATAGAGAAATTTGCATTTATAGAAGTAAATGGAAATCCGATGCTTAATTTGCCATCTACGACTTCAAAATAACAAATCAAGTAATGTCGAACGACATTTTCGAGGAAAACATTTAGACTTCATTAAAAATATCATGAGGGTGATAACTGAAAAAAAGCTATTGAAGAATTACAAAAGAAAACATTTCTTCAGCAAAGAAATTTGTCAACTTGGACGAAATCTTCGTCAAATACTACTGAAGCAAGTTTTTTGTTATCCCTTGAAATAGCAAAAGCGGGAAAATCTTTTACCGATGGTGAATTTCTAAAAAATTGCATGTATGATGGCTCTGAAATTCTATTTAAGGATATGAAAAATAAGGACGAGATACGTAAAAAAAAAATAAAGATTTACCTCTTTCGGCTAGAACTGTCAAGGAGCGGATTGTAACAATTTCTGCAGAAGTTTCAAATATGCAAATTATGGATATTAATTCTTCCGATTTTATACCTATTGCGGTTGATGAATCAACTGTAGTCAAGATATTTTCTGAAATATCTTGACTACAGGTCAAGATATTTCAGAAAACCTTCTGACAAATTTACAGAATAAAAATAAAAATATTAATAATATAGTATGCATTGCGACCGATGGCGCGCCCTCTATGATTGCGAAAAATAAGCGATTTGTTCAATTATTTTCCACTCATATTCCACATGGAGTTATTTCATTTCATTGCATTTTGCATCAAGAAGCTTTAGTTACAAATTCTTTGGGATTATTACTACAACTAAAAAGAGTGATGGATGTTGTTGTGCCAATGATCAATTTCATCCGATTTCAGGCGTTGAATCACAGACGTTTCTGACACATTTTTAGAGAAACTTGGTAGTCAATATAAAGATTTAGTGACATTTACATCTGTACGATGGTTATCAAGAAGAAAAAGCATTAAAAAGTTTTTTCAGTGCTTAAAAGAAGTAATTGTTTTCTTAACCACTAAAAATTATAACGTAAATCATGTGGAACGTCTCAGTAATCCCGAATGGATACAAAATTTTTGTTTTTTACTTGATATGACAACATTTTAATAAGCTAAATTTAAAGTTCAAGGGAAGGGAAACACAGCCTTACAATTACTAGAGGAAGTCCTTACCTTTGAACAGAAACTAAGAGTGTTTTGGAAGATGTTATGTTACTGAAGAAAAATTTATATATTTTGAAAATCTAAAAAAATTATAGATTGAATTTAAATCAAGAAAAAGTTGATTGCAAAATATTTGCTGAAATAATTACTGTAATTTTAGAATCATTTACAAGCAGATTTCAGGATTTAAAAAAAAACATCACGAGATGAAATTTATATTACATCATTTAAATTTCAATTTAAAATTAATAGATATTGAAGTTTTTCCCGGAATATCAATTGCAGAACTACAAATGGAGCTTCTGGAAATTCAGAACAAAAGCATCTGGGTACAAAAACTTCAGGAAATGGTAGCACAAATTGAAGAAAACGAGGAAACTATGGAAGAAACACCACAGGAAATTATATTTAAATGTTGGAATTCTTTCCCAACTAATTATTCAAATGCCAGGCGACTTGCTTTTGGGGTTTTGACTCTTTTCGGTTCAACGTACAATTGCGAACAATTTTTCTCCTCAGTGAATTACATTAAAAATAAGTATAGGAACAAATTGACTGATGAAAGTTTGAAAGCCGAATTACTATTAAAGTGCACCACATACAATCCAGATTTAAGTAAATTGGCTGAGAAGATGCAAAATCAAAAGTCTCGTTAGTGAATTTTAAATTAAAACAATCAAATATCTATTAAAATACATAATATTGTATTTTTGTTCGGAATAATTCTTTTTGCAACACAAATTCTGGCTTTTTTATAATATTATAGTTACGTAAACATGTTTTGTGATTAAAAACTTAATCGAACTTAATGTTGTTTTATTTATTGAACATATAAAAAATTTATATGCAAACATAAAAGTGGTATTTGATATCTGGAAGTACTGAATTAAAAAAAAAAAATTACCTAAGTTTGAACTAACTGCAACTTTGAGTCACCAGGAAAAATCGACTTGAAGTTGCAGCTCCCAAAATTTAGTTTTAATTAATTTTTTTGGTGGAATGGCTCTTTGGTTCAAAAAGGTTCCCGACCCCTGGTCTATACCGACCGAGCTAAAGAGGCTTTCCTGTAGTGCCATATATATGAATTTATATGTATAAAGAATATATAATTGTTTCTACAGAGTGTTCAATGTTTATATATGATTTTCGTTTTCGCGTCATTATGTTTGTTTTCCCGTTCTTCCTCTCATCAATATTTATATGCATATATATTTTAATTATGTAATGTCTGTTCTGTTGTTTTTATAATAAATAAATAAAGATATATAATTATTTTATTATAATGAAAGAATTATATTTTATACTAATAAAATATAAATAAAACAGTAAATAATTCACGTGAAAATGTATGCATGGATATGAATAGGACAAAAGCAAACAAACATGATGACGCGAAAACGGAAATTGATTCATTTCACGTGCTAGCAATTGTTAATTTTGGTCTCATATTTCGAGGTAGCACGTGACACTATTCGGAGACGGGAACATTAATATTTATAATGGCAATACTGAAGACTTGATTAAAATGTACGCTTGCACAGGGTCGTTTACAAATAAATTATGATTGTCAGCCATGGTGGATAGCTAGAAGAGTCATTAATCATAATTACATTCCTCTCTTAAAGATACAGCATTCTTGTGGTGGACTGTGTATTACCGGGCCCGTGTTAGCGAATTTGTCTTGCCATTTCCGTTAGCACGCAGACTTCATATGGAATTAGTTGGGAGATAACATGCGCTTTGTCTTGTAAGAGATAAAATAAGCATGAATAAAGATAACATTGTCCATTTTAATTATATATATATATATATATATATATATATAACATCCCAGATAGCCATATATATATATATATATATATATATGGCTATCTGGGATGTTATAACTCAAATTGTTGTTTAAATGGAGAGGATTCAGAAGGATTTCCCTTGATTCTATAATTTTTCTCTCAAACTCATCATCACAACGAAAGATGTTTTCTGATCTATCCCAGCAAACGGAGTGGCTTTGTTGATCATCATTAGGATTATTTGAAAAAAGAACATGAATGGATAACGCAGTTGCATGTGATCTTTTGTAAGAGATGTCTCTTTTATGCTCTTCTATACGTTGCTCAACAGATTTGTTAGTTTGTCCGAAATATCTACAAAAGATCACATGCAACTGCGTTATCCAGTCATGTTCTTTTTTCAAATAATCCTAATGATGATCAACAAAGCCACTCCGTTTGCTGGGATAAATCAGAAAATATTTTTCGCTCTGATGATGAGTTGGAGAGAAAAATTATAGAATCAAGGGAAATCCTTCTGAATCCTGTCCACTTAAACAACAATTTGAGTTATAACATCCCAGATAGTCATACTGCAGTTATTCAATATTGGCGTTCACGTGAGTCTGCACGCATACTTGCAATAAACAATGGCACGTCTGTTAGAACAACTTGAAAAAATACAACGTTTTTTATGTATCAATTATGTGTGGCGATATTTTACCTGTATTTTCAAGTTTTTAGATACTTCAATGTTTATTACTATTCTCTTCCTTTAAGAATACCTGATGAAGGCTATTATAAGCCGAAACTAGTTGTATTAATCTTATTAAATCTTTATAAGTAATCTCGGTTTTTAAGTCATTAAATCTATTTAAAAAAAAAAATATATATATATATATATATTTTTTTTTTTTTTTGGCTAGATGGGTGAAACAAGAATACTTTTCATATTCCACGTTATCTATAGAAGAAAATGTATGGATATGTGTTATTGAGCTATGAGCTTTGGTCATGGCGGGGTAACAGCAATAGCCGAGACTCGGTTAAAACTTCATTGGCTACAGCATTGCCATCTGTCACCCTCTGAATTTTCACCTTTTATATTTGGAAGTAATTTAATTTATTTTATGAGAGGCGATAGATTTTTTTAAAGGGTGTTTATGTATGTGTGCGCACATCTTTCTGGTATCTGCTCTGACTTCTCTGCTTGGTTTAGATTAAATAAAATATTAAAATTTATTTTTAAATATTGAAAATAAATATTAAACGTGAAATAAATTTGTTAAAGATTAGATGTTAAAATTTACATAAAATAAATTTTAAAAAGTGTTCTATGATTTTCCTTTTTAATAATACATAATACATAATAAAATTCTTCCCTTTTTATAAAAAATGGTATTTCCTTTGTGATATCAGAAATAAAGGTGTAGAGTTTGTTGCCTTAGTATCTGTGTGCTGAGGCGTGCTGCTAATGACATCGGATGACATGAATCCAATATCTTGGCATCTCAGATTGTAGGTATTAATGAGACGTAGCTATCAGAATCAGACATACTGACTGGGTATTGAGTTTAAAGGGTACAGTATTTTAAGGAAAGATAGATAAGATAGAAGAGGAGGGAGCGTGCTGCTAATGATATCGGATGACTTGAATCCAATTGGTGTTGAAACCTATGACTGCAATACCAGTAACAATTTGTGTCAGAGTTTGAAGCCATCTGGTGTGAGGTGGAGTGTAACAAGATTAAATACACAGTGGAGTGTGGTTACAGAGCTGGTAGATCGGTTGCCAGTGATGAAGAAATGCATCACCAAATAGAGACGATAGGCCCGAAAAGTATAATCATAATGGGCGACTTAAATTATCCAAAATATTAATTGTGTAATAGTAAAATCTCACGAGAAGAATGAAACTAAATTTATTGAGCTGTTGTGAGACTTCCTCGAGCAACATGTGATAGAAGGTCAAAGAGTGTTACATTTGATTATAGTATAAGAGGGCGTTTCAGTTAAAGACGTAACTATTTTGCCTCCAGTTGGTGACAATGATTATGCGGTACTCATTTGGAAAGTGACTAAATTTATGAATGTTTCATTCAGAAAATGTTACATGCTGAACTACAAAGCAGGAAATTATGAACTACTGAGTTCAGTGGAATGGGATCGGTTGCTAGATGGGAAGAATACCGACAGTGCATGGAAAGCCTTTAAACAACACTTAAATGATACGATATCAGAATGTGTCCCGAGAATTCGAAGAATAAATACGGTAGGAGTCAAATGGATGTGTAATCTTATTAAGAAAGAGATTCGTAAGAAAATGATGATGTAGAACGAATACCGTTTGCATAAGGATGATGTCCGTTATGAAAATTATAACCAGCAGCATGCTAGAGCAGTCACAATTGTTGTATGTAAAGCTAAGTCTGAGTATGAAAAAAAACTGGCTCTGCATGCTAAAGATATCCCAATAGCCCACAAGTCTATCGATATGTTACAAGTAAAAGAAAGAATGAATATGAAAGAATAACTCTTCCGAATGCAGATGGTGTGAGGGTGACAGATATAGATGAGGTTGTTCGACTAATGAGTTTCCATTTTGCTAAAAGCTATCAACCTAGTGTATGCAACATTGAGCTCACTGCACCTCTTCACTGAATGAGGAAACTCCGATGTATGAAGAGGAGGCATTACAGCTGTTGCACAAACTGAATAAGAATTCAGCAATAGGGTCTGATGAAATATCAGCACGGGTACCAAACGTGTGTTCACTTGAACTGACTATTCCCTTAACCAGGCTTTATAATTTGAGTGTCAGAATAGGAATGTGTATGGTAATTTCATTGCACAAGGCTGATGTAACCAACTATCGACCAATGAGAAAGTCAGGAGTGGTGGTGAAGATTTTTGAAAAATTAATTAGGGCTCTCATTCAGAAATAGGTTGACAGTGAATCTCTACTTTGCAATGAACAGCATAGACTTACTAAGGGAGGGTTACGTTTCAGAAAATAATGTTACCATTGAACTAGACAAAGGGAATGGATACACCATGATACTTTTGGATTTTGCTAAGACTTTTGACAGAATACTGCATGGACGACTGTTGCATACATTTGAGAATATGAGTTTGGATTATAAAATATTAGCGTGGATAAGAGGATGGTTGACTGAGAGATATCAAAAAAGTAGTATACGGGGGATGTGAGTCTGAAAGATTTAAGGTAACCAGTGGTGTACCGCAAGGATCAGTCCTTGGTCCACTGTTATTCAATCTGTACATTAATGGTATTGGGAAGGATTTGACAGGTGATATGCAGCTATTTGCTGATAACGCAAAAGATAGTTAGCATAATCAGGAATGCTGATTTTGCTACTTGCAGAATGATTTGAAATTATTTGAATAGCCTGGAAATGTGGGCACGGGAAAATGGATTTCAGTTCGTTATTAGTAAGTGTAGATTATTGCACTTCGGCGTGATTAGATATCGAATGGCGTATTATATTGGTGGGATTATGCTAGAAGAAACTGATCAGGCTAGGAATCTTGGAGTGTTAGTAGATAGCAAGTTGAATTTCAGGTGCCATGTAGCAACGATCGCAAATACAACTCTAAAGATAATTGCAATGCTGAAACGAACTTTAACATGTAAAGATAAGGATGTCATTTTGTCTCTTTACAAGGTCTTGATAAGACCTCACTTGGACTATTGTGCGCAGGTCTGGTCTCCAGGTTTCCGTTGTGATTCTGATATAGTGGAGAAAGTACAAAGGAAAGGGTTAAAAATGATATCAGGATTGAGGAATACTGATTATGAAGTCGGATTGAGAATTTGTAGACTGCAGACACTAGCAAACAGGAGAAAGAGGGGTGATATGATTGAGACTTACAAACTTCTGAAAGGGTCATACAGGATTTTAGTTCATTGAATTTTCCATTTTATGGGGGGGAAGGACAAGAGGAAATCCTTGGAAGCTGAGAATGAAGGCCGCTAAGAAGCGGATGAGGGCTAGATTCCAATCACGTACCACTCTCATAGAGTGGTACGTGATTGGAATGGATTCCATTGGATGTCGTGAGTGCAAGGTAGTGTGAATGAATTCAAGAATAAGTATGATAGCTGGTGCGTTTAGTATGCGGACTCACTCGATGAATGGGTGGATTTCCTGGTGGTCTCTCTTAATAATAATAATAAAAAAATTTCTTACATGAATTGTAAATTCTTTCTTGTGCTATTCATAAAAATTGACTTGTTTTTCTTATTCTTATATATATTTCCTGTCTTTATTTTACAACTTATGTATATATTCGCATGTAATTATTTTTTTTTTTTCAATTTTTATTTTTATTCTATTTGTAGGTGTATCGTTTTGATTCCGTTAGCCTAGTGGGTGTGCACTACGCAACCATATGCCTGGGGAAGGAGTGTCTTAGGTTCGATTCCCGTCGGTGACATAAGGAGCTGAAGGATTTTCCACAGCCATAGCGAAGTTAGCCGGGGGATGGACAGCAGGTTTTTTTTCCCCAGTTTATCCTGGGGTTTTTTCCTCCCGCAAAGCAAGCAAACCGGCCCCGTGAACACACGCTTTGACAGACATGGGATACCACCGTAAATAAGGAGCAACCAACCTATTCCCCGAGATTATCGGTTACGGAAGCTTATGCGGTAAAACGTGTAGGCCTGCGCGAAAGCGTAACATACGACGACAATGACGATCGTTTTGAACCATGTATCTAAGTTGAGCGCAATAGTCCGGATATGGTAAATTCTAATCACGTGAGAAATTAGCTTCCTTATTCCTACGTGATAGTTTAGACAGAAGGCGTGTGATCTTGAAAGTTTGAGAAAACATTCAAGCTGGCAACAGGAGAAATTTTTCTGCTTCTTGACAGGTACGGAAGAACTGAGGGCCATCGCTCGAATCTCAGTATAAGTGGTCACATGTATATTTATGTGTGTGTGTTTGTATATATATATATATTATTTTATTTATTTATTTTTTATTTTTGGAAAATGTCTTTGTGATTTTTAATTCATAAAATGATGACCAATCGATATCTGCCTATAATACTTTGTTCTACTTTAGTTCCCCATTCTATCATAAAATCCTTTACAATTATCAAGTAATTAAATTTATTACAATATCTCATCAATGTTTCTAAATTTTTATAAAATATTACAGTTTCATCTATTTTCCCTTCTTCTGGTGAATATATTCCCATTATTATTAACCTCTTTATTTCTGTTTTTTTAAAAAAGTTGCTATTCTTTCATTAATATATAATTAATAACAATCTATGGATCTATATCTATTTAAAATTAAAGATTTATCGTTAAAATAAATAAGATTATTTCTTAAAAACTTTAGTACAAAAATATTATTTTATCGAAATTAAATAATATTTTTAAATTATTTTTCGATAATTTATTCTTAAAATAAAATTTAATAAAGACACCTCTTAATTTTTCTTTAAAACCTTTTATATTCATATATTCACATCCATAATGTATAATAAGGATAGGATTTCGGAATCAATCGACCGTGAGATGCGGTGATTGATTTATTCAATCCAATACCCTTGGAGGGTAATGGATGGCAATGCTGTAGCTAATGAAGTTCTAACTGAGGCTATTGCTGTTACCCTCCTGCCATGATCAGAGCTTTAATAGCTCAATAACACCTTATCCCTACACTGTCCTCTACAGATAACGGGGAAGATGAAAAGCATTCTTGCTTCGCCCCTTTAAGCCAGTCCTTATAAGGACTTAAATGTATAATAAACATATGTGAATTTGTTTTCACGTTCATTGCATTTTCTTCTATTAAACCTTCTAAGTGATTATGGAAAAAATGGAAACAGTGACAAGTTTCGGGTAATACGGCATCTATTCTTCAAGGAAGAGATTCTGTACTGCTTGAAACTCAACAGGAAGAATTTTATACCATTCGTATACCATAGAAACTGTATCAATTCACCTTTGTTCTTTGGAGGTGGGAAACAATGCCTCAGCGCTCGCTCGAAAATGGTCCATAAATGTTATATAGGATTTCTAATAAATGGTACCTCACCGTCATGTTCCACAAACGAATGGGTGATCACATTTGCTCGATAGATGGGAGCATTGTCCTGTTGAAACCGGGTTGCGTAGGAGAAAAGTGTGTCCACATGGGATGAAGATGATCACTTATGATGGAAAGATAACGTGAAGCATCCACTTTGCTTTCCAGTAGAACAAGTGGACCAAATCACGCCATGAAATGCACCTCAGACTATTACAGAACCAACAAAACCTTTCACAATTGGAAACAAGCACACTGGCTGGTAAGCCTCCTTCGGCTGACGCCACACACGTATTCATCCGTTGGCAGCAAAAAGTGTGAACGTGGATTCTTCTGACCATATCACATCCCTCCAATGTCTGTGATCTATGCACCGTTGGATGCGAAGACATGCGTTGACAGGGGATGATCAAAGGCTTGTGTAAGGCACCCCGACCGTAATATACAACTGTGTCTAGTTCCCAGCGCAGAATTTTTGTTGAAATGGATTTCTCACGATCGGTGTTGAATTTTTCAAACAGTTGCTCAGTAGTAACCCGTCTATTTTTTGTGCTACAGCACTCTCGAATATCCCACTCTTGCAGAAGCGCTTTCGTCCACTATTGCATTTCGCTGATGATGTTAGTCCTATCGTCCGCCATGCAGATGGCGGTCGATAGGACTAACATATGCGATTTCGACTAACATATGCGATTTCAGCTATTCCAGACGCTGATGCACCTACCAGCCTGGCTCCAACCATCACGCCCTTTTCAAAGTCACTAAGGTCCTCTCTGGATTCTGGCTATTACTTCTGAGGAATTTAAAGGCATTAGAGGAATTATTCAATTACTTTCACCGAATATTTAATATTAAATGTCCATTTCTTTCTTTAACCTAATTTACATTACTGATTTATTTTAATATTTCATTATTTCCTGCTTTAATCGTTCCATACTATGTACAGAAATACTAAAAGATTGCATTTAACGTTTAAGGAGCGCTGCATGGATTGCTCGTGATATCTCAGCTAAAGTCAGAAGTGTTAGCAATAAGAAGCGTTAGCGAGGGTGTTAAAAATAAGCGTCATTTTCGTGAACTTGGCACTTACGCCCCGATTTAAAAAGTTTACTGAAATTTACGAGCGTACAGAATGGATGAAATATTACTGAAAGACAAACATAATGATCAGATGAGAAAGAGAAATCGTAGAAAATTCTGTGCCCTACGAAATTATATAGGAATTGCTAGTGCAGGCTTGAAATCCCATAGTATTCAAAAGTTGCTAAGAATTGAGATCCCGCAGGTTCATTCATTCATTTCGTATGGTGATTCAACGGCCGTGAGCCCCTTTTTACGGGGAGGTACGGCACCACCTCAACCCCCCCCCCCCACACACACCCCTATTTTTATCCCGGCTCGGAACCGGCATAGATGACAATTCAGACCTATAGCTGGAGGGATTGTCTTAAGTATTCCTGACTGTATCCGCGTGTGTTCACGGAGCAGTTTTGCCTGCTTGCGGGAAGAAACCCCCCACATAAACTGCGGGAAAAATCCTGCTGTCCATGCCCAAGACCGGCTAACTTGGTTATGGCTGAGGAAGATCCTTGAGCTCCTCACGTCGTCGATGGGAATCGAATAAGACACTGCTTCCCCAGACATAGGGTTGCGAAGCGCAAAGCCACTAAGCTAACCGCGCGGACGTATCCCACAGGTAGTGAGTGGGTATGATTATATGTACTGAATATCTTGAACGTTTTACGAGATACAAGTTCGTAGGTTTCCTTTTGTTTAGTAAAATATTTCAGGGGTTTCAGATTTATTCACAGAATGAAATTTATGGTCCAAATCGTTGGTTAATTGGGCTTCATGCATCCTAGTTAATGGAAGTGGATATATTGGGACGTATTGAGACTACAGAGAAATCAAACTTTCATGTAAGGACATTACTTGTAGTGACATTATGTGTTTTTTTCTGCTAGGGAAGATGTTTCATTATATAATTTCGCATGGATTTATTTGCCTTTTGTTTGTTAAATTAACATATCTTAACGTACTTGATTTCCTAACTTGTTTTTTTAACATCAAGCCCCTCTCGCTTGAGAGAGAGAGAGAGAGTGAGAGAGAGAAAGACTGAAATATTTTTAGAGCGGTAAGCTGTAATACTTGGAAGTGGAAGTCTAATATTAACAAACTGAGAATTCAAAAAATCAGTGAACATGTAAGCATCCCGAGCAGCTGTAGATTTCGCTCTATTAGCTACCATTTAACTAAAAAAAAAAAAAAATGACGTCACTTGTCTCCATGGTAACAACAATAGTTTGCAAATACGCAGGCACTGAATTGTTAAAAAGCATACGTATATCACGTGATCTCCAATATCATAACGTCAACTTTACAGAATCGACAATTACAACTGCTCTAAGTTAATCTTGGAGTATTAATTTTAAACAAACGAAGATCAAATTCTCAAATCGTACCTTGAGTTCTGCGATTCAGCTTTTTTCCTGACCTTCCCCATCGTTGTCGGTTGTTTTCCAAACGTCTCTGTCGCCGAATAGCTGCTTCTCGCCTTTCTCGAATCGAACGATTCCATCTGACCTGAGGATGGGATCCGTGTACGCACTTCGGAAGTTCCCGAGGGCTCCACCGTCCATCCACACACGTAGCACCTGGTGGTCCGTCCGTTAAGGTGTAGTGTCTATCGCATTCGTACATGATCTGACGATTATTGCTGATCTTTCGCACATATGGGCGATAGTCGTACATCCCCATGTGACCGACCAAGAGAACACGTCCGTTCTCCACATAGCCAGGAAAGGGACAGTAGACTGAGGTAATATACAAAGAGACAGAAGAGTGAAGAAAGAAAGAAAGTCACATGGCAATGTGACACATAAACATTGTCAAAGATTAGGTTTAAGCCAAATGTTGCTTATTCGATTAAACTTAAAAAATTCTATCTACAGTATATGAGATCTGGAAAAGTATTCAAGTATTAAAACTAAGATGTGAAAAATATGGCTATACTTACTTAAGCTAGGTTATTAATTGTCAAGAATTAAGCCAAGTTGAAAATACCCGAAGTTACCATTCATAGGTTATATAATTCATATTAATGTTGATTATATTTTTTGTCCGGCATTTGAATTTCTATAATTATGATATCTTATGCAGGTGATAAATGCTTTCCATTGATCTATTTCAGATACCATCTTTCTAACAGGAGGCGTGAAAGGGATTGAAAAATTATCATGTTTAATCTGTAGAATAGATTATGTAACCATAGTTATTTCAAAGCACTAATATATATAGTAAGTTTCTTGTCTTTCGTGGGTGGACTGTCATAAAAATGCAGTTTTTTTTACTGTTTTTAGGGCATGACTGTTTTGTATTTCTAACTTAATTTGAGGTTTCTCCAGTATATCACAACCTTCATATGAAAAGTCGACCGTTTCATCCAACTTCATACTCATTACTCCTCGAAAGTGCAGATCAACTTTTCGTCCCTTTGTGTGTGTGTGTGTGTGTGTGTGTGTGTGTGTGTGTGTGTGTGTGTGTGTGTGTGTGTGTGTGTGTGTGTGTGTGTGTGTGTGTGTGTGTGTGTGTGTGTGTGTGTGTGAGCTCTTCATAAAGCACATCAGGTGGTGGTAGCGTGGGTGTTGAAGGACTGTTCCAAACTTCCTAAATGTGCTTATTTAATATTCAATTTGTATTTGACATTTCGAAATGAAATTTAGGATTTAAAGTCAATTTGATGCTATATTTAAAAATGCTAAATGCCATTCGGATAACTTCAATATGTTTAATGATATAGTGCTTATTAAAACTACGAACTGCTAATTAATATAAAGTTCTCTTAACTGTTATTTTATATAAGCAAATTGTAGATTTTCGCAGTTTTTGAATAGATGATTAACTTGTCCTGACATGTTACTTGTCCTCTGATACCAAGCAGCATAGTTTACTGGGAAAATAAAGTCAGTTTTGATACTTTTTGAGCAGATCCAAACCTATTTTAAGCAGTCATTTAGCATAGATATTAAACTCACAATGAACAGATGTCACAATGTTAGGCAAACGAACAAGATATCCTCCATTACTCTTTAATTATCTCTTATTTTCTCTCTTATCTTCTAATGTGTCCAATTTTATGCATAACCAACCTCTTTCTAAGGTCTCTAAATTGCATTATAACCGCCAAATCCTGCAAGAAATAACTTCATTTGCTGTAATTAAAATAGATGATAGAGAAACACAATATGCCTGAATATTAAAAAAGTGTTTAATCAGAAGGAACGGAATCATGGCGAAAGATAATATTAAATTACAAACGCATTTTTGTAACAAAACAAAAAAAAATTGGTAATAAATATCTTCAGATTTTGGAAGCTTAACAATGAAAAATTAATTACGCAAAAGAGAAAGTTGAAACCTTCATATTGTTGAGAAAGAATTAATTTCGTAACATATTTGATTAGCGTTAGAAGCGCGCGTGTTGTAGTCATGTGACAAGGAACGAAATATAGACAACAGAAGAGAGCGTTTTATAGTCTGTCAGTTTCAGCAAGCGATTGTAATAAAAAGGAAACAGACATCTTGATTATCTTTTAGCATTTTAAGTGCATTTTTTTAAAAATAAATGAATCTTCAAAATCATTTTTGCCATAGTGTTATAAAGTATAATAAACTTCGACTTCAGAGATATTTAAAATACGTATTTTAGAAAGAAGAATTTGTAAACAATGCATGCAGACAGAGAATGAAGATATTTTTCTTAACTGCCACTTTATTAGTCTAGTAATTTAAGAATAAATAATTAATTTTAAGAATAATCAGCAGGGATGCTTAGAAGTGATCGGTATCCTAGCAGATGAATGAGCAACTAGCTTTGTGGTGCAAAAGATGAGGAGACATTCAATAAAAAGTTTGATTACGTTGATAAAATTTATTATATTAATGAAATAAACATTATATACCAGTGATTCTCGTGTTATTTATGTATCTATTTTCTTCATTTCTTTCCCCCTGCAAGATAACTTCCTTTATTGCATTCAATTATTTACAGCATAAAAATTAAACCAGCTAAGATGAAAAGATCAGCTTTAGACAGACATGTTATAATGCGGGTTAAGTACAGTTAACCATGTAAGAACAAAGAAAGGATCAAAGTCTCATAATACATTTTATTTAATCAAATTAATACCTTTGTGCCCGCACAAATCAAAACAGTCGATTATTATCATGGAGACAAAGATGTCAATTAGTCGCCGCTTCATAGGCGACATGTTGCCTACGAAAGCGACATGTTGCCATTGGTCGATTCCAGGCGATATAAAGCAGGTAAGCAAATACAAAGGAATTTGAGTAGATGCTCAAATCCCTCTGTATCCGTGTATGTTTGAGTAGATGCTCGTGTCCTAAAAATATTGTTTACTAATATTCAAAAGTTTTAGCTCAGGGTGAGACTCCGATTGATTTTCTAGTATGGAAAATGTAAAATTAATGAATATGTAATTTCTTTTCGGGCCACAACGCACAAGAGTATCTAGTATTCGATGCCAACCAGAAAAACTTCCAACTAACAGCAGTCATGCCTCAGTACATGATCCTTCGATAGATGATCATCTACGGAGACATGACTTCATGCTCAGAGTTTATTCTTTTTTTTATAGGTGTCCCATCACAAACTTCAAGTCTTCGGAAATGTTTACAGGTTTGTAGTTAAAATCCTTCATCTCTGCTCAGTCAATTATGAGACGCATCGAATCTGCATTTTTGTGGAATGCCCGTGTAATCAATTACCAGAAAGGGCTGTTTGAGGTCAAAGTAGGTTATATTTATTGTTAACAAGTGTAATTAATAAATCGGTCACTTTATCGACGTTCAGAAACTGAATAATAGATTCATGAATATCTTTTATATAGTAATGGACTGTCTCATCAATAAAATAGACTTTTGGAGATGCACGTTAAAAGGAATAATAAATAATATGTTTGTGAATAAGTAAGTGATTTAGATTTACTTACTTTCTGTGCATACCGGGATCTCTCCCATCCATTTTCCAAATTCGCATTCAGTGACATTTGGGCCCGCCAATCTGAAGCCATCTCTGCAGCGAAATAAAGCCTTCATGCCGTGATCAGTTTTTGGAGCTATCACCATCCCATTCTTAGGCCTTCTGGGTAATTGTTTGCATCGTGCTGAAATACAAAAACATCGTGTAATAATTTAACACGCAAGTATTTCACTCCTTGAATAATTGTAATCATATATATTTGAAAATATTCAGAAGTCGATATTCAAAATGAATAAACTTTGTACGTATTTTGAAGCAGTTACATAGATGTCTCTTGTCTTCTATTCTGTATATTCAGTGCACAATTTTACTGAGACACTGTTATTTCTCTTTTCCTAATATATTAATATGACGTTTTGTTTTGCTGTCTCTTTCCATTGATCAATGCGTTATGATTCTTTCTTTTCATAGAAGTACTACAAAAGTTATATTAATAATTGATGTCATCCATTTATATTGCTGTTTATTTCTATATGTCAATATTAATATTAATAAATTAATGTTTGAATCATTAAGCATTTTAATCGGCCAATCAAAATTATAGTCTATGCACATTACACATTTTTAAACAACATACACAAATAAAATCGGACATTATAAAATCCATTTTAATAAATAAAAGGTGTATTAATAAAACTCATAAAATACTATTTAAATATGTGTTATTTTTCAAATATTTTAAAGATTCTAATATAACATATAATATTCATTTTTTTCTATATACTAAAATTATAATTTTGTTTATTTTAAAGTGAGATTGTTTTTTTTCTTTTCTTTCTTTCTTTTTTCTTTTTTTCACTAATAAGCCATTATTAAAATAGATGTCATGCAAATCCATAAATTATGTTTTATATCAATAAAGACAATAAAATTGTGTATGAATATACACATAATGGTGCTGTCAATTGTGATAAGTTTTCTTTTATCTATGGTCTATAAAAAATTAATAATAATAATAAAAAAAAACTCTGCCTTTTCATGTTTCCCAAGAATTCTGCCCTATGAAATTCGAGAAATACAGAAACAGTTCAAATGTCAGTATATTCGTCGATGAAAACTTCCTTTGACATCTCAACGAAACACGTTGATGTAAAAATCACGTTATTTTCAAAAAGAAACTGACAACTTGGCATTTTTGTAAAAGCAACGTCAGACCCTTCAGCAAGAAACCACAAACACCTTTTAATTGTTATGTTCCAGCAGGCACACGCGCGCCATCTTTTATTCTTTCAGGAAACTGACTATTTTTATAACAAGAGCGTGACAAGAAAGCCTTAACAATTTAGACTTCGTTTACTGTTCGCCTCACGCTCGCAACGATTCTGGACTCGTTTTCCGATAAAATTATCGGTACATTCTTGTACTAGGTGAAGGTTCATTTTATTTAATTTTATTCAGTACGTATCTGAAAGAAGTAACAGTCATGCATTTAAAAGGTTTCATATATATGTCTATTTAATACAGAAATGGTTGCCTAGGTGATTAGTAACCGTTCTGACCGCTAGGTTCGTTGTTATCGCTCTTGTATTTCAATGTGACACTGATAATGATACATCGTTCTGTGGCTTTACAAGGAAATTAAATGTAGTTCGCTGTGCTTTATTCTTCCTACTAATTATTAGAAGATTAGGACTAGCAAAAGCCTCGTGTTGGGAGGATAATGCAACTGTTAATTATACAAGACGAACTCCTTAATGCTAAATCTTCATAACAAGCAAAACTCAAGTTTCTTTTGCTTAATTCATTAACAGATAACCCGAAAATATAGCGTCTGGTTGCTATTAACCGTGAAACAGAGAAACAATAGCTTTATTTTAAATCTCTGTTTACTAATTTGAGAGTTTGAAATGTTTCAAAGCAAATTTAAAGATAGTTTGGTATCATTTGGAGACGGATTGGGTATTCAGTGTTGTCGCTATTCATCGGAGCAATCTATCTTAAATAGATTACGAACGTTAGCGAGAAACTATAGAAATGCTTTGTGAGGTAATCTGGCTATCTAAATATTTGCCTTGTTCGTTGGTTTACATAGAGCTAATATACCATGCACGGCACTTGCTAAGCAGGTTAAGAGGGAATGAATCTGTATTCAAACAGATTAGTAAACTGGTTTATGCAAGCCAAATGGGAAATCATACAAGAACATGTTTGTATGGATTGCTATAATTATTGAAATGTAGTATTTCATTTTTTTTTTGCTGATATTCTGATATAAAAAATGTCAGGCAACACACACACACACACACACAACACAAAGGGGGAGGGGATTAGGATTAATATTAGCAGTAATCCTTTTCGTATATCACGGCATAGAAATGTACTAAACTGTGATGATAATAACGAGAAGTGAAGATGGTTGCCTCTCGATTAGTAAAATGTTAAGACGAAAGTAGCGCCATCTATTTCGTTTAGGGAAGGAAAATGTGTTAGAAATTTATCTTTATCTTTAATATCTAGTTTTATCTTCTTAATATACTTTAATTATTGTTACTTTTTTAATTTCAGTAAATGTGAATGACAAGAATCTTGTTAGTTTTTATTTATATTATTTTGGGGGAATACAATCACTTAAAAAAAAATTAAGCACAAAGTTTTCAATATCATAATCTGCATTCAGATGGGAACTGCTTGATAAGAACTGTGGCCATCTTATGAAAGAAGAAGACTGCCAATCTTGGGAGAACCGCACCTTGAATCAAAAAGCCATTATAAATGTTTCTCGCATACTATACGACATTTACATCTAGACATTTCCATTCAAAGAGGGTTGTTCTTTTATCCAAAAGCGCCGAATTGAGAGAGAGAAAGAGAGAGAGAGAGAGAGAGAGAGAAATTGGAAATGTCAAAAGAAAAAGATGAATGACAGGGGAAAAAATAAGAGAAACAAGAACGAATTATGTGTAGGAAGAACTGAAGACAATAGACACAGAAAGAAGAAAAATAAGAGAAGTGAAGTAGAAATAAAGAACTCACAGGAGGCAATGGGCATTTGAGAACGACTTTGTGTGTTGTTGATGTTGCTGTTTTGGTTACTGCCAGATGTCAGTATATTATGTGTGCTGATTGCGTGTGTTTTTATGAGAAGTTTGTTTGTTTTGAGGGATAAAAAACCGAGTTTTCAGGAAGGAAAATATCCTTCCACTGGCTAATTTATCATCAATTGAAAAACCTTTATAAAGATTCTGTGTGTGTCTTAGAAGGGAGTAGAACCGCGGTCTTACCAATGAGTGTATGCGCGCGAGCGCGCGCGCGCGTGTGTGTGTGTGTGTGTGTGTGTGTGTCGGGAAATTATCGAGAGAGAGAGAGAGAGAGAGAGAGAGAGAGAGACGAATAATAAACAGAAAAAGATGACAGGAAAAAATAAGACGAAATTAAAAGTATTGATAGATCACAGGAGAAAGCGACACCCACACCCACATCTACCCACACAGAGACAGACTTTGATAATGAGTAAAGGATAACGCGAAGTCAAAACGCTTACACTCGTTAAAGAAATTCAGTTTCCAAGGAAACGTACGTGAAGAAATAATCCATCCACCAGAGGACGAGTGATCAAGTAGTTGCTCTGCAACACAACACACCACCACTTGTGAATTCTTTGTGGGAGTGGGGGGGATGATAGCGATGCTGCGTTGTTCATTTGGACAATTAATGCTCCCTCCTGCAGCGCCGCTCACGTCATGGAAGTTCTCCGTTGTTGAAGCATTCGGGAAAGAATGACGCCAGTGCGTGCCTGGAAGTCAGTCGGCTCGAAACGAAGCCAGTAACAGAAAAGGCGAATATAATTGGATGCTTCCTGGAGTCACTTGGATGCCGTTAATAGAAAGCGTTGCGGTAACGGCACCCAGAAAAACATTATCTTCGTGTTTACCTTGCAGCATTTTATGTAATAGGTGATAAATCTCCCTCGCTGCTCGTTCAAGAGCCATCTCGGAAAGGAGATTGCCACGCCGAATAGAAGCGGCTATTAGGAACGTCTAGGCTCCCGTGGCGACTCGAATATTCACGGCATGCCGACTTCCTGCTCGCGTATACGCACTTCGGTTAATAGCGTGGATAAGGTAGAAGGTGAATGGTCGTCAGCGGGAGAAGAATATGAATGAAGGGGGCGGAAAGAAGGAAAGAGAAAAAACCACCACTTATTGAAGAACTGTGTAATTTCGGTTGCAAAAACGTCTTGAAAATAGTCCGAAGAAAGAAATAGGTTGACTGTCCGTAGAATTATAAGTTCCGAATGCGAAGCAACCGTTTTTTTTTTTTTTTTTTTGCTGCTTTCTTTGAAGTGAAATTAAACTCAGACGTCTTGAGAGGTTTCGCTTTTGTAGCAGTCCGTTTTCTTTTCTTTGTTATGACGAATACTTTCCGGAGGCGTTGATTTAAATCGAGATGTCTTAATGGAATTTATTACTTTTATTTTTTCTCTCTCTCTAATTACAATGCATCGCATCAGAATGTCTTCAGCTCATTAACAGAACATTAATCAATCTATCTAGAAGACTGTCGAACGGGCATTTTGTTTAAATATTCAAGCTTTAATATATTTAATGATGGACGTTTCTATTTGACGAACATAAATATTGGGATAGAGAGAATAATAAAATACAAGAGAGAGAGAGAGAGAGAGAGAGAGAGAGAGAGAGAGAGAGAGAGAGAGAGAGAGAAAAGGAAATGATATCGTGAATAAACTAAAAAACAAAATAGGAGGTTTTGTTTAAAAGTAGAATTCGCAATAAAAAAAAAATCAATTAAAATAGTTAAACTAAATACAAGGACATAAAAGCAAAGGCAACCTCTTTATCTCCAGATCACGTGACATCCTTCCCATCATTATTTAACCTCCTGAAGTAAAGTACAAGTAACCGAACAGCCAATCCAGCCTTTGCGAGTATCACAGGAGTTTTCATATTTCCATTTGCAATAACTAGTTTAGTTACAGAATAGGCCTGACTTTCATGTACTACTTCACGGAATCATTCCAATTCATAAGGGCAGGTCATCACATCGAGTGGAGAATTATAGGCCAAAATACTTCTCGCTAGTGTTATTGATCAAGCGATGGAAATATCAATTAGGAATCGTATTCGGGATATTCTTATCAGGGTTTCATTAAGGGGAAGATCGATTATAGCAAATCTGTTTACTTTTAATGAAGAGGTCACGAGGAAAATAGACCAAGGTAATGGATATGAAGTGATTTATTTGGATTTTAGCAAAGCCACTAATTGCGTTTCACGTAATTGCCTACTGAATAAAATATTGAGCAGAGAAGCCAGTTGTACGGATGATCTTTCGAGAGAAAGAGAGAGAGAGAGAGAGAATACCTTAGCCAATCGCCTTCTTCGGATCCTAACACGTATATATTATGCCTGACGTAGCGTGAGTTCTATGGTCGATTTTTGAGCTTCAATGGATAAAAAACAGATTTCTCGTTTCGGTGAAGAAAACACCACACGTCTGCATCAGCGATCGAATTCGGACTGAAGAACAGCATTAAAAAGTTTCTCTATTCAACGAATAGAGAAATCTATCATCTTTCTTCTGGCGGCCAAGTTGTGGAAGTTCCATAGATCTACACAAGTACCTTCTTTCAGATATTTAATTCATACAAGTTGACCCTTCAAGAATGCTGGTTTGAACAGTACGGATCCATTTATACGCGGTTTTTTTTTATGAATAAATATATTGGTAATTTTTTTTTTTTTTTTTTTTCTTTGAGATTTGTGACAATTTGGAAAAACACGCAGACTTACCCCGTCTGCGTGTTTTTAAATAGCTTAGAAATATTGAAAGAATTGAGAAAACGTTAGGTATGTCATGAATTCATAAAATATATGTAGGTACTAGTCTATTTTATCATCTACTACTATAAAATATACATAAATCTATTATAAAAAAAAAATAAAATTTATCAAAACTTACGCACACAAACACTTACAGACCGTACATGGACATTTGTAGCCGAGAGAAATTAAACAAACGTAAAGATGCAGTATTAAATCTACCAACAGTAGGCTATTAGTAGTTACGTTTTGGGGAAGTCAAAAGTTATACGCAGATTTTCGAACAAAACCGGGAGATCGGCGCACCTAACTCCCGTGTTGTTCAAGGGATCAACTGTAATTGCTAAAAATGACTTACATTTACCATTTTCATTGTGCAGTGTATGGCAGATCATATTTATAGTGCATTTAGTACTGTAGGTGGGCTAAGAGTTAGATCATCGGAAACCCTGTTCTAGAGACAAGACATGGTCTTGCAAACTTCAGACCCTATGATAAACACGCGTTTCATGTTTCTTCATGTTAATTCGCATAAAAAATTTTTTCATGTTTCTTCATGTTAATTTATGATAAATATGCGTTTCATGTTTCTTATAGACCTAATGTAACAATTATCCTTAACGGATATGATATAACATTTTTGTATGAATATTCATTATTTGCAGTAAATTATGAAGCTAGATTGAACTGTAATCCCCCCCCCTCCCCCATTTTTTGTTTTTCAATAATGCGCATGTTCAGCGATAGACCGACGTGAAGTTTCACAGTTCATCAATCAGTGATCTATGAATATAGCAGTAAAAATGGAGCAGTGTTAGAAGACGATGTCAGTTACATTCACTGATTTCCCGCTGAGTTTCGATGAAAGAGTAATCCATGGATTGTGACCGAAAAGGTTCGCAAGCATAAAGAAAGTAGCCAAGATCGATGCAGAAGTCATTTTGACTGCTTTGGGAAGTAAATGGTATAGCGAAATCAGAATTAATACTTACCAGCATCACCTTAAAAACTCTAAGCATTGAAACATTGTATAAATGAAAGAACAAAGGTTTGAAGAGTTCGTCCTGACAAAGAGAAGACTTGTTTTAAATCTAAAATGAAAATATAGTCTTTCATGGATTCATCTAGCATCTACTTGATTAAAATGACCTCGGCTCGAATCCTGTCTAAGGATAGGAAGAATTTTTAAAGGATTTCATCGTAAGGTGAGTTAGCGGAGGTCGGTCGTTTCACATGGATAGAAATAGGTTTCTATCCGTGGAAACTCGGGTTTCTCGGGATTCTAGGAATCAATAACCTTCAGCGTGCAAACAATACGTGTTAAAAATCAGACAATTTCAAATTGGAAGCCAGCTTAATTACCTGGTATACAAGTAGGGATATGGGTCCACGTGGAATTGTCACAAGAGGCTGGAGTATTGTTATATCTTAGTTCATATTGGGGAGTGCAATCGACCAAAATTTGTTCTCCATGTGGTACTTTAGTTCCAGGAGCAAATTTATTCACTCGTCCGTTTTCAACTTCAGGAACTGAACACGGAGCTACAAAAAAAAAAAAAAAAAAAAAAAAAAATTAGGTGTAACCAAATAGAACTATTACAACTTTCATATATAAACCTCAAAAATCTTCTAAATAAATGGCAATTCTTAAAATTATCTGAAAATATATTTCCTTACCGAGACATTTAGGAAGCGGATGTGACCAAGTTCCATTTTCTCCACAAGTGGTAGAGATTGACGTCCCAACGAAAGTCATCTCGTCAAAGCAACGAAAGACAATAACAGATCCAAACCTTGTGCTGGTACTCTTCAGATAACCGTTATACAGAATTCCCGGAGTTCCACAGTCTATTTCTAAATACATAAAGAGCAATAAATGTCCTTGAACGTAATCCGTGTATTCAAACATTAACTTCAAATTATAGACACACACGACAATAGCAAATTGTCAAATCCAAGTTGATAAAGCCAGTGAAATTACCTTCACACAATGGTTCATCTCCTTCCCATTGTTTATTAGCACCGCATGTTCTTACACTCGGTCCAGCCAGTCGGTAACCATGGCGACACTCATACTTAACTAGAGAGTTAAATGTCACAACATTATAGAGGGCGCGACCGTTTCCTGGATCGGTTGGACTGGGACATTGTACAGCTAAGAAAAGAGAAACATGAGATTAATATTAATCATGTCTTTATGTTATCCTGGTTGTATCTTTTGTTAACTTATTATAATTTACTGCCGTCTTAGGTGTAAGCTCATCAGAAAACATCATTATTCAACAGGGTAGCTCTTCAGTAAGAGTTGATTAATTGCTTCAGAGTTGATCACTGTTGGTGAAAATTTCCGATAAACACAAAATCATCAATCAAACGAGACTACCAGATTTACATAGAAATTATTAGTTTACAAAGAACTAGAATTTCGTCATACAAATATTAGATTCAAGCATCATAACAAAAAATAATGGAGCAGGATTCTTGTCTTCCCGATAAGTCTATTTGACAAGGAGGAAGTTTTGGAGGAATGATGGCTCGTCAAAGAATTCTTACAGATTTTTTTTCTATCTGAATGATTCCAATAGGCATCCAAACACTTTTTTTCTTTCTTTTTTTCCAAGTAGGTTGAAGAACCGGAAATAATTTTGAAGTTCATGACCTCTCATACGGTATTTTGCAGTCGCCGTCGTGATTTTCATTGACAAAGATGCTCCATTTTTCTGTAACTTTATCACTTAGACGAAATCGAAATTGTAGGAAGAGAAAAAATTACTAATTATGAGGATCTTGCAAGCACGTAACCCTTTTTGTACTCTATTAATGCGGAACATGCGAAGACTCAACACACAGGCAAACATATGCTGATGAAAAATTTCAAACCTTCGCCTATTGATAGAACATTGAAAAATAATAATATTTCACTATCATTCTATTATATATCAACTTCGTATCATTATTTTTATTTCTTTATTTTTATAGCAGTTTCTCACACGAGACATTCAGATTCTATGGTGCTTGGATAGGTCAAGTTGGATCGAAAGAAGAAAGTTATTTGGAGATTCTTATTGAAACCAGAAGAATGCAGTTTATAGGGGGAAGGGCTGTTCTATAGGACAGAAAGCACGAAATGAATGAAGAGAAGAGATGAGTAATTAGCATGGCGTGCCTGGAGTTTAACTGAAAACGGCTCTTGATTGATTACAACGTATTAACATGTTTTGAGAAGAATGGTGGGATTATAGATGCAAGTTTGGATGAACAATACCAGTGAGAGTATCTGTAGACGAGGAACACATCGGCGATTATTAAGAAAGGGATGATTAATCAGTTTAATTTCTCTATACTAATGAAGTCGACCCCCCCTCTTCTCTTTTATGATGAACACTTTCCTATACATCGGATTGTTCCGTACTAGGATGAATATAGAATTTTTCAGAGAAGACAGACAGGTGTTCTATGATCTACCATTAACCAGCTTCTTGCAATTGTATCTGAGGATTTTTTACTTGATATCTCTCTCTCTTCCATTTCAATCTAACTGCGTTGAAATCAACAGAACAAGGCAATAAATAAATGTTCCAAATTTGATTGAAATTGATTTAATGGCTACACAACTAGAATTTATTTATTTTTTTTGGGGGGGGAGGGATAGGAGAAGAAGAGAAAACGTGACACTTTTTAATCGCGGTTTGTTTTTTTCTGTTCCAAGTTCTTTCGTTAATTGGATTTGGAAACTTCAAATCATAGGAGCCATGGCCTATGTATCTCCATTTTTTTTACAGAAATACTAACCAATTGTTAACATACTGTGAATTAGCTTTATACTATGAATTAGTTAAATACATAAATATGTAAATTCTGTTACGTCAAATGAATAATTAAATACAACAACAAAAAGAACTAACAATAAAAACCTACTAATTCCCCCCGCCCACACACACACACACACCAAAAAAAAAAAAAAAATAAATAAATAAAGTTAAAACCCAATGATATAGGGAGTATCCAATAGACCCACATAGGACACAATTAGCAAACTGGTTGGATTTCAGTAAGAGTAATACCTATAGTGTCTAATATTTTTGGTAGGGAAATATAATTGATTTTATTAATTCCAGGCTTCGTCTGCACTTAAATAAAAAGAAAACAATAAAGTTGATTTCATAAAAGCAACGATGTTTGATGCCATGGAAACGGTGTCGATTTCAGACTCAGCAAAAAAAAAAAAACAAGAAAAAAAAAAGACATTTCTTTTCATGCAATCTGCAATATCTTTGTTAATTTAATCTTCATTTCCATAAACGGCTACCTTATTGGGTTTGCAGCTATTAATAGAAGTCCAAAATAGTCCTAAGTTCGTTATTATTTTCCGTTTACGGTATTATCTGCTAACTGGTGCTACCTATAAAAGGAAATCAATACACAAAGCACACCGCTGCGTGTCCCAAAGGCATACCGCGACAGTATTTAAACTTCTAGCACCAACGCTTCTAGCAGATATAATTCAGTTTTACAGTAAACTTCCCTTTGAAAACTGACGCAAACGATGCTACGTCAGCTAGCGGCGCGAGCCTCCAGATGAACGCGCGATCATTTTCTCATGAACGCGGCACGAAGCGTTCCAAAGACATTCGATTCGTTTGCTTTAAATGCGTATCGGAAGCCGACTAAATCTTCCTGTTTAAAGGTAGAAAGCAGCCAACAGTAAGATTTCTGTCTGGGAATTCGTACGTGTAACAATAATACCGGAATGAACATAAAATAAACCGACTCGGAACGAAACTCATTAACGACTTCTCATCGAACCAAACGTGCATAAATCTATTGGAAGTAGACGATACGTAACACAATACATTTCGTAATATAAAACGTTTATCAGTGTACGGTTAAGGGCGCCCTCTGTTGTAAGGAATTTGAGTGTAAAACGAAAAGGCTTTTGCTGTAGATTTCGCACGTGCTTGCTTTAGAAATGCGCGCGCGCCACGCGAAATTGTCACCAGAGATGAGATCCATTTCACTTTGGGGAACTCGTGCTCCAGTGAGTTATGATGTAACGATTTCTACAACAATTGAAACGTGCATCTCGCACGAGACACAAAAGGAGTTTTCCACTTGACAAAGTTGTCCGCAATTCATGCTTGCGGATTTAACCAAATGCTGCGATGAAGTGGATGAAATCTTTTACACGAGTTTCATTTGAATTTAAAGAATTCTGTCGCGCATAAAGGCTAAATCTCGATCATTCTTTGAAAATGTTTTGAGCAGTATTTGTTTTTCGCATTAGAGGAGAAACTAAAAGGGTGTTTGCATCGTGTATTTTAACAGATGTAAAGTTTTCGCTAAAATAATTCCCTACTATGTCTTTTATCATTTTTAGTATCAATATAATTCATTGAATTACTTCTTTATAGAACAAATAGTTAGCAAATAAGAATGACGCGATGTTTTTCAGGGTTACAATAATGGCAATATTTTATTTTATTTTATTTTTGGTGTTTAATTTGGGAAATACAGTACGGAATTTTACAAATTTTAATAAAACAGTTTAAAAATCAATTAAGGCTCGAAGATAATATCATGAAATTTGTGATAGAACCATAAGTAGTTTTGCCTGAAAGTTAGTATTTAAAATCCTTATAAAAATTCATGGGGAGCATTTTAATTTGATTTAAATAGGATAATTTTAGTGACAAAATTAAGCAAAAAGATTTGAAACGCAATATACATTATATTTTACAAATAACATGTAAATGAACTTTCTACATTACACAGGTCATAGGCGGCATTGACTTATTTGTTAATAATAATGAATAATTCTATTCTGAAGAATAATGCTATTCTGAAGCGAATTTTATTAATGCCACGTAATTTCCGTCTTTGTTTTCATTTTATCCTTTTCATAGACAGTTATGTTGTTTTTGTTGTTCTTTTCTAATTCTTTGATAAACATCTTTGTTTACTTTTTCCTCCCTTTATTTTCTCTTTACCCTAAACTTCTCTTTATCATCTTTCTATCTTTAGTTTAATTCTTTTATCATCTTCCGATCTTGAGTTTTGATATTTTTCTATCATCTTTTGATCTTTAGTTCTAGTTTTTTTATTATCATATTTCGATCTTTAATTTTTATATTTTACTCTGATCTTTCTATCTTCAAATTTGATACCTTATTATCCTCTTTCGATCTTTACTTTTGATGCTTTATTATCATGTTTCGATTCACTTTCGATCTTTAGTTTAATACTTTATTATAATCTTTCGATCTTTAGTTTTGATATTTTATAATTTTTTGATACCTTTCGGTCTTCAATTTTGATACTTTATTATTATTATCCTTCGTCTTTAGTTTTGTACTTTGTTATTATCTTTCGATCTTTTGTTTTGATATTTTACTTTCTCCTTTCGATCTTCCATTTTGATACTTTATTATCATCCTTCGATCCACTTTCGATCTTTAGTTTAATACTTTATTATCATCATTCGATCTTCAATTTTGATACTTTATTATCCTTTTTCGATCTTTATTTTGCTTTTTAGTTCGATACTTTATTATAACATTTCGATCTGTAGTTTTGATAAATTATTATCATATTCCGATATTTAGATTTAATACTTTGTTGTCGTCTTCTGAATTTTCGTTTTCATTTTTCTTTCGTCGTACTATTTTCATCTTCGAAGTCATTTGACTAATGCAATGTTCACATGCATAAATATTTTGTTACTCGCTTCACATTTTCTCGTCTCCTTTTGTTTTTCATTTATAAATATCCAGTTTCCGACACACCATTCCAGCTGTCACACTCTTTCCTTCTTTCTATTTCCGATTTCCTGCTCTTCCACTTCTCCGAATCTGTGTTGAGTGAATTCTACTTGCCATTTAAGTACAATTTGTGACATTTTTATCTTATGACATTTCGCTCATCTTTTTAATATATTCCGGAAATTTCTTTTCACCTGTCTCTATTTATTCATCTGCTAATAAATATTCACCACTTTGGTACGAAGCATCTTCTCCGCTCAATCTCAAGTGACAAGCTTTCATCTTCAAATACACTTCATTGCTTTTGATATTAGGCATCGCTACAACCAAGTTCCGTTTGAATATTTAAAAGTTTCAAGTGTCTTTTGGATGGCTTTTAACAGCGCAGTATTTTAACCAACCCCATTTAGGGCAGGGTATGCACGCAAGTGTCACTCTGAAGACTGGGAAATATTTGTCATTTTATAACTCGCAGTCACATTTTTCAACGACATTACACTTATTCACACCCACTTGATATGGATACTTTAACATCAGTTTCTCAGATTAACAGAATACTCTTTGGGCATTCCAGTTTTTCATTCGTACTCTTCCATTAATAAGTAGTCGAGTTTATCTTTTAAGTACAGCAGTGTGGTTCCTCCTATATCAGAATGCATCAAAATTCTAAACGCATTTAATATATTTTGATATAAGAGAATCGTACTAAAACATGACATGGGAGTCAGTTTTTGGTACAGAGCGAGTCATTTCATTATCATTTAATAAAAACTAAATTTCACGTGTAAGGAATCATTACATAAATGAGTAACATCTCCACAGCACAGTCAAGTGAAAGACATAACATACGTCTGTTGGTTGGAGAACACCTAGTCTTGATTCTTCTCTTTCACGCGAGGAGTATTTCTATGAAAGAATTTTTCTTTTCCAACTAGATCAGTGTTAATCGGTTTCCATATGGAGGGGACAGGTTTTCCTTCTGATAATTCGATTTATTCACTCCACAAACGGACATGCCGATGACCTGAATGTAAGGGAGAAGAACCTAGATCTGTATGGAGGTCGTTCTCCAGGGACTGGAATTATGCTATATTACTGGAAACCTGATCTGGGGATGGGAAGAAACAGGAGGAACCCGGCACCGTAATTAGGAACGTCAGATAGAGAGAAGCCTAAGTAATGGATTAGGGGAGTCAAGCCAGGGTTTGCTTTAGAATGGCCACCTCCATATAAAACGTTTCCAACAAATTGTAAAAACAGTCCTAAAAGTAATAAATACAGATTTCAAGGATGAATACTTTTTTAACGGACAAATACATGTGGTTAATTTTATAAAAGGTAACATAACATGTTTAGGCTTAAACATCTCAACAGGAAGCATTGCGAACGGTTCTGAATAATATAAAAGAGTTTCTATTTGTTTGAACTAAGACAGGTATGATATAATACTTCCACATTTCCATGATTTACTGATTTTGGCATGTTGCGTTACTTTCGTGTTTTTTTTTTTTTTATAAATTACGTCGTTAAGACCGAAATAGGCGATAGTTTTTTTTTTTTTTCCAGCGTAACTTTGTATTGGCGAACTCATATGTACTGAAGGTCGACTTGTCTGAAAAGGTCAGTTTTATAATAAAACCAGCTTAAACACACACACACACACACACACACACACACACACACACACACACACACACACACACACACACACACACACACACACACACACACACACACACACACACACACACACATGTGATTTAAGTCATTTCAACACATTCGACACATTTAATATGGATCAATAGTAAACATGTTCAAAAATGTTTTAATTCTTAAACTTTTTATATTTAAAATTTTTAACATTTTAAATGGAAAATTTTCAAATAAAAAAATTAAAAATTTTCCAAATAAAAAATAGAATGTCGAATTTAAATTTCAGATCTTATTTTTAGGAATTTGAAAACTAAATACAATTTCACTTTTGATACCATCAAAAACAACGAAAAAAAATCTTACGTCGACAAGAAGGTAGAACTCCACTCCATTCTCCGTTAGATTGACAGTAACGATTGGCGCGTCCTACTAGCTCATAACCCTCGACGCAGTGGTATGTGACACGACTCGTGAAAGTAAAGATATCTCCCTCACGGAGACCATTTTCCACCTCCCCAGGGTGTCCACAACTTCGAGCTGTAAAAGAAAATAATAATAAAAAAAAACGTTATTTCAAGAAACTCCTTCTGCATATCTAAAAAGATAAGATTTAAGAATAATCCACCTTTCTTTTTTTATATTCGTGTAATTTGAGGTGAAAGGTTAATTTTAACTGCGTTTTTCTAACTACCCATATATTTTATCTTATATTTTATCTTCTAGCATTTTTCCTAATTTACCTTAAAAGACTGCCTCTAACTTTACATTTTTATCGTGGGTTGTACATTCATTCTCTTATCTGCCTCAATATCATAAAATTTTCTTAATAAAGCCATTTATTTTACTGCTCGCTTTAATCAACTTCCGTAGATAAAAAGGGATTTTTTTATAACCATTTCCTTCTGTCCCAAATCCACCCTGATTTCAAACGAGAATAAGTAATATATAAATATAGTCGCTACAGTAGAAAGTAGTAAAAAAAAAAATAAAGAAAAAACATGCAGAACACTTTCCGTGGTGATGTATTGCCCCATTATAGGCAATTCTCTTTTGCATTTTTATGTTTTCTCAAGTATAACGATCACGCAACTAGCAGACAGCACGCGACCCACTTGATTAGGATATTTCGAACGTTGTAAGTCCAATAGAGAAAAGGTCGTTTGGTTTATAACAATACTAACAGCAAAAGCTTCGCGAGCACGTTTGAGAAATGGACATGTTTTCCACTATTGTTGTTCTCGAGAGCCTAGCGCGTGCATGTATAATTTTGAAATCTATTAAATCTCATAGGCTTAATGGATATTCATAAAAAAAGAATGAAGTACATTTTTTTTGTAAAAAAAGTACTTTTTTATAATCTGGTAGATCAGTAGCTATTCGGTAAAACTCTCAAATATCTTCTTAAGCCTGTTTCGTTTTTGTAATTTACTCTGTAGAAATTTAATGGCGTGGTATTACTGCTATTGAATATTATTACAGAATTTATGAAAGAAAATAAAATGAACACAAACGGCGCAAATATTTGCATAAAAAGGAAAACTGTTTGGTTTATGGGGTCGTAAATCGTACTATTAAAGCTTATTTTGAAACCCATACTTGTTTGTATAAAACTTACGCAAATTGCTGTAGAACTATTACTAGTAAAATTAATGATTGCATTTATGCAAATTAAAATCATAGTATATAAATTTTGCAGACTCAATGGCGAATTATGGGGAATTTGATGAGTTGAGGGACTTGAGTCACCCTGAAGTCTATTGATGTGTATACATGTTGTCTGAATAAAAAGATGATGTTGAATCTTAGATATTCAGAAAAAACATTATCGCTTAGACATATTTCGAAATGTTTCTCTATTAAGTAGATGAAAATTAAGTAGATGAAAATAAAAAATAACATTTATTGTATACTATAATATATAACTCAATCTAGTAAAAGATATATTCGCTATCTCACAGTTAGTTATTTTATATATTATTATTTTATTTATTATTGTTATTATTATTGAGATGTTATTAAGACGTTATCGGATGATAACAAAAATGGAATTAATCATCTTGAAATGGTTAAGCTTTGATTTTTTAGGTTTATTTTTGATTTATTTATTTATTTTTTTATAAAAAGCAGAACTTGAAAAGATATATATTATTCATATTATAAAGTATACATTTACGTATTAAATGTGCATATTAGTATAAGATATTAATAGATAAAGACGAGTGATTGTGGAAAAGGGTGAAAAGTTAAGAGAGAGAGAAAGACTTTTTTTTTCCCCTTAATAATTACTTACGTATGCATCTCAAGTCGAGGCCAAACCATTGTGTAGTTCCGTTGTAAAATAGGCACTTAGCTCTTGGGAAGCCATGGGCATCGTAACCTGGAAAGCAATTATACTGGACCACAGCATCCACATCGAATTCATTTACTTCTCCTGTGGCGTTATGACGAGCGTGAGGAACTTGAGCCGGCATTCCACACATTGCTTTTTGATTAAAATACAAGTAAAAAAAATGATAAAACTTTAGTAAAAGTCTTATTATACAGTGAAACATACGCCATCATGCATTCACATATCACAAAATATTAGGGGGAAAGAAGCATTTCTAATAGAAATGTACATTAAAATAATTGATCGGAAACTCAGAGGTTTTTATTAATTGAATTTTTATTAAGTCATGATTTGTGAAAGATATCACACATTTCTTAGTACAGTAGAACGCTAGTGCTGTGTTATTAAAATATCATCAGCTTGGACATTGGCTTAAAGCGCTATGCAGATCCATGTAACAGTAGCTTGGAAATTTGGTGAAGTGTAACATTTAGTATATTTACTAACAGATGCATGGATTTATATTACATCAACTTCATTACTGTAAATAGCTACATTATGATATCGTTTATTTATCATAATGGATATAAATGTCAGATTTTATGTTCTATTTAGAGACTGTTTTGCATGTTTTTACACCAAAAGAAAGTGTATTAAAATATTTAGAAGACAATAGAATTTCCCCAGCCATCTCATCTCAGTATATTTCCAGAGCACCCTATAACCATTTATTCGTTCATAGCAAAACCAGACTTTTTGTTTGTTTATTTTTGTGTCATCACATCTGACATACCCAATAAAAGAAAAATCTCATAAAACCTACCGCAAATATCCTTCAACCAAAAACTCGAATCATGTATGTAAATCATATTTCATATTCGATTTTCACCTATATCATTGAAATATTAAAAAATGAAAGGTGTTTTACAAAAATCAAAGAATTATAATATTTTTCTTTACATTTTTTTAAAATACTTAACATATTTTAATCTTGTGTCTTTATATTTTATACAAAATATATAATTTAATTTAATATCCCTTTTGTTTTCTGTTGTTCATTTTTGTTAAAATAATAGATTCTCGAACATTCAATGTTTTAAATCAGTGATATTTAAATTTACGATTTTATTGACATTTCGATGTCATGAAGTCTCCTTTTAGTTTGTCTGTTTATTTCTTGTTTGGCAGTGTTGAACTCAACTGAATTACATTGGCGCATTAAGTGTGGGACTGGCTGTCCATCGAATGATTTTCCAAAAAAAAAAAAAATGTGACCCAGTAAGTAAAATGCGTTAGTAGGTTGATTTTTATTTTATTTTAATTAGAAAATTCAGAGTTCTCAATAACTGATATCCTTAAGTCCAATAAAATTTTGTTTTGACAATTTATTATTAAATTTCTATAAAGATATTATTACCATAATATCTTTTTAGAAATTGTAGATATATTCCAAGGATTTTAGAAGTAGAAACGTGTATATTTCATAAAGGAACTCTGAACAATACATGAAATCTATCTTTTCTGACGTAACAATGAAATACTACATACGTGAAAGAACTTCAAAATTCATATTTCATAAGTAACAAACAATGAAACCTGCATTTCCTAATGTAACAATGAATTGTATTTATTTATTTATTTTTTTTATCTTAACACAAATACAGTGTAAAATATCATTTGTTGAGAACTAGATATGAGTCCAAAATGAACATGAATGCAGATCAAAGATCATACGTGTAACATTCTAAAACAAGCTGTAGGCAGGTAAATGAGCCACTGTAACTTAGTTTCCGGTAACGTAGTTAGAGGCAAACGTAATTCTATTTGGTACTGTCGATAGCGTGCTTCAGCATCCTTTAATCGTGTTTGTCTTGAGGTATGAAGTACAGATGCTTTGCAAGGAACACTTGATTTCTGAGACAAAAATTTGTTGTTTACGCTAATAGAAAGAGAAATGGGAACAGCTTTGAATCACAAGTACTTTTATCTGCGCTTACTCTTTTAATGAGTGAAAATTCACTTTAGACGGTAGCCGTGAGCTTGAAAATTACGCAAGGAAAAAAACGTAATTGATTTAAACAACCAGACTGTGGAACTTTTTTTTTTTTTTTTTAAATTTAATGCTGAAACAGCAACGCTGAAGTTATCTCAATATAGAACACACTAATAATACTGATCGTAAAGATTTTGTTTCTTTACCGAAAATGCGATTGTGGTAGATCGAATAAGGCACAGATTATCAAGGAGAAGAAAGGCTTGCAAATTTAGTATGGAATAGAAAATCTATCCATGTGGCATTCTCGCTATAGACGTAATCTTTCTGATTTCATCCCCTGAATTTTCTACTAACTTTTCTGAGGAAAATTCAAATAAATAAATATAATAACAGGGAATTTTTGTAACCGTTGTGCTTACTGATAATCATATATCGCCTTTGGAATTTAGGTTTTCTTACAGTATGAGAATACTTCTCAATCGTGGTAACTGTAAAAAACTGACTCAGCATTATAATTACATATACGGAAACAAAATTAAAACAAAAAAATTATATATTTAACAAAACAACTCGATAAGCATTGGCGTTTTAAAATACAAATATATTTATTTGCTAAATATAAAGAAATTCTATAAATAATCGGGTTAATAACTATCGGGCATTGCTATGTGGAATAATCGGCAGTATTTTTCAGTAAATAAAAACCAATCGCTCATCGGGAAAATAACTTGATTCGTTAGTTTCCTGATCCATGAAATCCCCCCCCCCCCCGTGACCCTTTAGATCTTGTGAAAAACCAATGAACAACACAAAGAAAAAAAAACATCACAAAAATGATAAAGAATTTAAGTTAACATATAAATTAAAACAAAGCAACTCAATATATATATATAAAAAACGACACCTCCATATATAAATGGATAAAAATGAAACAAACGACTGTTTTCCTATGTGAATCCCGATTCGTTGTCAACCCTGTAATATATTAGTATCATAGGTGGGTTAAGGATTACATAATTCGGAAGCTCTGCTTTGTTTACCTGAAATAAATTTCTCAAACGTCTCAGGACTACTGATAGACATCGATAGTGGAAACATCACCTGTGAGTGGTAAATTCAAGTAGAATGTAGTATTGCAATGAAAATCTGGAAGTCTATTTATGATGTCTCAACCATCTTAGTCAAACAAAATCATTTTATTGTATAGAAGGGAAGACTAAAAACAGTTTGGGTCTATGATTCCAGGTAAACTAACTTGACCTTTTAAGTTAGTGAGCTAAATATAAAGGTCAGTTATACTTCCCTAATAATTGTATTACTGGTGAAATATATAAAAAAAAATCCAGTTTCAAATTTCGCCAGTCAACCAATGTGTAATGGGATTAGGCAAACCTTGACCGCTACGTTCGTGTAGATAGTATTTCATTACCAAAAGATACTATCATTAATTGATTAAATGTACTTAATTCATCAAATTTGCCTGGAAAGTATATTTCGGAGACGAAATAATTTACAGTTGAAAACGTTTACTGGAGCAGTATAAATATTTGCAAGTTGCAAAATGATGACTTTGTCATTCCAAGATGGAGGATACAAAGATCTCGAGAACTTTATGAAAACCGACCATCGATGAGTTAGCGTTATTAGATACGGTTCACGATTTCAAAACATGATTACTTCACACAGTGAACAACCCCTTTCTTTCTGCAAAGCAATGTGCTTATCTGAAATCGGAAGGATAATTTTATAGAAAAATAAAATTTTAAAAAATTCCTGATTTTTTATTAAGGAATTACACAAATGAGAGTTCACAGAAAGGTACGATACTTGCTGAAAAGTTATCCACAAAAAGATACATCAACAAAGCAACAAAAAACATATATCTTTAATCGATTGCAAAAAGATACATCTTTTAAATCGGAGGATTAATTTATAAAAGTAACATTTTAAAAAAAAATCTAGGTTTCTGTAAAATAAAAATTAAAATATTTGCTATAAAGTTATAAATCAAATGTAATTCCAAAAAACCAACATCGCTTTTAAGTAATTTTTAAAATTTTATAAATTTTAACAAATTTTAGAAATAATATATTGTTTATTTTATTTTATTTTTTGACATTTATATCAGAACATTTCAATAATTAGTTGATAGCGGCATCTACTGGTATCCTTATTATCTCATAGATGGCGCTGTTACTATTTGAGTTTAATTTAAAACAGATACTGTATTCATTTCATCTGTCAAAACAACTTGTTCATATCAGTGGAAATGTGCTTTTGGCGATTATCTAAGTTACAAACTTCAATGTCGACAAACAAAATTCTATCACGAAGTCATTTCAAAACACTGGAGTGAAACTCGTACTCCAACTTCTATCGGTAGTTTCCCAAACTGCACTTTAAGCAAGTACACACACACACACTGGAGTATCCAATATTAGTTCGTATTGCACAGGCAATCTTTTCCAAACTTCCACCATTTAAGTGACTTTTATAGACTTGGATACGTGACCAAAAGAGTGAGTAAGGTCAGAAATAAGATGGTCCATTGTGGATAAGTGCCTTTACAGACTTTCTTAAAGTCGAATACATCTCTTAAGGTTCCGAGTCTAACCCCGACTTGGTACTTAAAGCACTCCTACGAACGCATGTCAATGTTGAAGGCGAAAGATCATTGACAACGAATTCTAGAGAAAATGCGCAACTGAAGTACGATAAATAAATACATAAGACTGAAGGTAGTTTTTTTTTTATAACACAAAGAATAAATTTGGTTTGTTTGCTTAAATTTTATGATACAAAAAATCTACGCTGAGAATTTCGTAAAAGAGGAGGATGTAGAGGAAGAGAAGATTAAATATGTTTATAGCTTTATTTTTTAATTTCTTTTCCTACTCTCACCGCTTCAGCATTTTCTTGGAAAGCTTTCTAGGAGTATATATAATATATAAATGTGTTTAATTCTTTTCTGCATAATATAATGTAATATAATTAAAATCTTAAAATTGACACCATCTTCCATTGAAGATTATTGGTTCACGATTCTGTCATAGCCAAGGAATTATGGAAATCTTAATCAATGATCTGATTAGAGAGTAGCTCATTCCATCGCATATAGCCTTCCTCTATATCTGTCAACTGCACGTATTCTCTGGTCGATTTGTCTGTTTTGAGGGACGAAAGATTCCTGAGGAGAAACCTTATGAGTTGCTGACTCACCTTCAGTTGAATGATCTTATCTTTTTCGCATCCAATTCGAACCCAGTTTCTTCAAACCAAACAGAATTGTCATTACCAACTAGTTGATAACATTTTATTATCAAGTTTACTTTAATAAAACTATTCGAAATATCACATTCATCATCTGTTTGGTTAGCATCCCTATTATTAGTAATCACCGGCAGTCACCTTACTTTAAAACCAAGTTATGAAACGTTACTCTGCCTATTATCTATACACGGTAACTTCTCCTGCCCAAGTTGTGCCATTTATTTTGCTATTATCAACTTATCAAGGAGCCTCTGTAGCTCAGTGGAAGCGGCGTGTGCACTCCGGCGTTTGTCCGCAAGAAGAAAGACTTCGGTTCAAATCTGGTCTCCGACTAGAGGAACATTTTCTAAGCCCTTTTCTCTCGAGCGGTTCCCGAGTTAGTCGATGTCTGGCACGGGCAAGCGGGTTTTTTTCTCCCGAATGCTCGGTTTTTTCGTAAACTCAAGAAAATCGATCGTCGAACCCTAATCACACTATTTTCAGACATAAAAAACATATTGTGTTACGGATAGGGATGGTGACATTTGGTAGCCGTCTCTTCAACTGCGTGGAGATTAAATTAATGATGGCCTTGGGAGAGCTATCTCTGATTGGCTACCGATGGAGATGGAACTGTCCACTCAGTCTCCAAAATTTAGATAGGGCTAAAACTGTTCCCGTATAAGGAGTAATTTACTCCTTATACGGGAATAAAAAGGCGTTAGCTGATTTTTTTTCCAACTTACCAACTCAAACCAGTGTTTTGTTTTTTCTATATAAAAATACTACTGAAAATAACCAGTTGATTAAAAATAATATTAATAGATTACTAAATAGATTGTTTATTTAACTAAATTGGCTGAAATTTATTTAAAAAAAGGGATGGAGTATAGTTAATTAATTTGTAAAAGGAGGGAACTATTTTATATGCTGCATATTCACCTTACATTTTAGTCCTGAGTTCGAACCTTCATGTGTACTGTGATATATCACTTATTAGTTTAGATGAAAACTAGCAACTGGTTGTTCCAAGAAAAAATACAGCTGTGTTTGGCATCATGTTAATTGAAATGCATCTCATCTGTGTTTCGTAAGTTATTTTTTAGATTAAAAAAAATAAATAAAATATTTTTTCTCAAATCACTGCATTTCTGATTTTTGATAGCTCAAATCTAAGCTCAACAGAACAAATAACAACAATCTTGATATTTTGAATTTTTAGGTAGAAATTGTAAATATTATTTGATTTTTATAAAACATTCTTCATATAGTAATTTAAAAGACACTTTCATTATCTTCAACAAATTGGTTATTTTAAGAGTAATAGAAAAGCAAATGTATTGTTTCAATAACACCTTTTCTTTTATCTGATTAGTCAAATACTCCTATTTACTACCCGTGCAACTGCCTACAAGCAGGGTGACCATATCTAGTACTTTCGTACTAGATCTAGTAACTTTTATAAATTTTTAGTGTTCTAGTACTTCCTTCCGAATAATAATAATAACATGAGAGTTAGACATGTGAGTTTTAATATTTTTATCTTCTCCCACCTCCCCATATGTCACATTCGGTAACTCAAGCATGATTTCTTTCTTTTTTTCCTCCCCTTCTCACCGTTTGCTATCCATCTGTTCCCCACCCCCCGAACCCATACTCACGTAAACCCACTGGTATTAGCTAACGAAAATATATTCTTTGCTATTCAAACACCTCTCGCGAGTTATAAGATCACTACAGCAATGAAAACAAGTGGAATAATTAAATATTTTAATATATGAGTAACCACCTTTTATTTATGTACAGCGTAAATTGGACCCCCATTGAAAAGATAAAATCAGCAGACAATGGTCAATTTTTAGAGGCGGCGCTACGAAACTAGAGGCATTACGAAGAGCGTGATAGAGAATGGTAACTATTGAAGACTGTAGAAGCATTTGAAAGAAGTTTTGTTTGGAATAAAGGTTTTGAAATGAAAAATACTGCAGAAGAACAAATGTTTCCTAATTTAACAACATCAGTTAAAGCTGTACTGTGCCTCCCTCATTCATCAGCAGCAACTGAAAGAATATTTTCAGCAGGGAAAATAAATAAGAATTAAATAAGGATTCAACTACAAACTCCCTTGATGAATGGACTCCTTTTGACAAAAGAAAAATTGAAACTTTCATCAGCTACAGATTTTACTATTTCTGAAGAGTTAATTAATTTAGCGAAATCTGTTAAAAATAATGAATAAATACTTCCAGTGTTTTTCTTGTGAATGGGCTTCCCTGTATAAGCATATATGTAAATAGCATATTAAATAACTGAAAATTTAATATTATTATTTTAAACACTAAAAATTATATATTAAATTAATACACATATTAAGTGCTAGAGTTACAACTGTGACTTTTATGATGAATGACAACTGCAGCTCCTGGACTCATAGATGACTACAGTGAGATGAGGTTTTGACTTTTTCTTTTCATTTTTGTCGTACATGTGTTAATTTAAACGTTTTACATTGATTTCATATATAATAATAAGATAGTGATATCGTAAAATGCCCAAAACAGAATGAAACGAAAGCAAATAAAAATCTAGTACTTTTTTTTTCCAGATTTTGTACCTTTTTTCTTGCATAAGTTGGTACGAAATATTTTTGGTGAGTGGTCACTCTGCCTACAAGTGTAACACAAGTTTTTTTCTCTCTTAAACTAGTGTTTGAAACTAGAGTTAACCATTCATAAATCTTTTAAATATTCTGAATATATTCTAAATATACATCAGAGATTTCCTCTATAGGAAATCTCTCACACTGCTCGTAAAAGACATTGTAAAAAGAGATGAATAACTTCTTGTTCCAGAAATCTTCAGCTTGTTCTGTGAGATATTCTACCTTTCTATATTTAGCAAAATATCGGTGTTTGTTTCCATCTTTTTCTTATCAGACAAAAAATGGATGAATACGGTATGATATCGTAAAAATGGTAACAGCAATAGCCGAGCCTCAGTTAAAATTTCATTGGCTACCATTACCCTCCCTGGGTAACCATTTTAGTCGCCTCGTATGACATGCATTTGTAAACCAGTTCTTTACATTCATAATACCCCAAAATGTCTGATTATTGTTTTATTTTCCTTTATATCAGAGCCTGATACTTGAGACAAGCCCACAAAGGCTATTGCAAATCAGTATGATGTGCGGGCAGGAGTCAAGAGAGCAGTAACTTGTTGATATTCATTATGAACAGCCGTCTTTGGAAAATGCATTACAGAGATGGCTGTTCTACGGAAACGAGATGAATGGGAGTAGCAGATTCGGTGAGTTAGCAATTCAACTTAAAACGCTGTTAGATAATGGTGCTCGTGTTACTGTAAGTTTATCAGAAATGTTAGTTTTGTTGGACAATGCCCACGAAAATATCTGCAAAAGAGATAAAGTACGGGAACTGACCTTCGGTGAGACAATGGCTGAAATGAGTCAACAAAAAATGTTGAATTTTAGCGTATTTAGTACATTCACCTATGAAGACACTTTTTTTTAAAGATCAGCAGTGTAACGATAACAAATGAAAAAAAAAATAGATGAATGAATGAATAAAAAGAAAAAAATTTTTACACAGTAAAATTTATGCAAACCCTAGTAATATGAAATTACATGGTCTACATAGCTAATATACTGGAATAATAATAAAAAGGTATTATTTTAATATTTTATTCTACTTTTATACTGATGTTGGAGACAAGTAAAAATCTCTACAAGTAATTTGTCAGGATTGAGTATAAAATAGAGGAAAAAAGCACTTAGAACATCTACAGCAAGTGGTCTTCATCTTGAAAAAAATTAGTTTGTCTGAAAATGCAAATAAGAAATTAAAAAAATACAACTCGAGTTAAAATGTCAGTAAAAAATCAGAAACTGAACAATTAGGAAATAACGTGATTATTTTTAAAACCTTCCGAAAATTTGAAAATTCTGTAGCTTCACAGAAATAAAAATAGGAATCTTAAAAAGATATTTTCATCTATCTAACAAATAGGGTGACAAATAGCTCCCTTTCATCTTCAGATTACAATTGAATAAAGGAACAATCATTCGAAACTTATCGTATTACCACATACAGTTGCCAATATAACCACCGAACAAATATAGGATACATTATTAGTACCAAATATTATTTATTTATTTATTTTTTTGTCTAGATGGGTGAAGCAAGCATGCTTTCATATTCCTCGTTATTTGCAGAATAAAATGTGTGGAAGGGGTATTATTGAGCTATAAGCTCTGATCGTGGCAGAAGGGTAACAGCAATAGCCGAGCCTCAGTTAAAACTTCATTGGCTACAGCATTGCCATCCATTACCTTCCCTGGGTACCTATTTTAGTCGCCTCGTACGACATGCATGTTCTACAGAGGAGCTGGTATGTAGGTAAAGCCCTTTCTAAAAATTGAAACGATCCCTCTGACCACTCCCTACGAGTGGCCGAAAGACCGTCCAACTCAGCGTTGGTTACACTCAGTGACGCCCCCCCCCCCACTGAGCAGAGCCGCTCATATCCCAGGAAAAGGCATTCACCGACAAGGCCCCACACGGGTCACGCCGGAAAACGCCCTCCCCCGGAGACTCAAAATGCTCTCCCAGGGCAAACCCCCCGAAATCTAAGCTCTTCTCTCACTGGGACCAAAATTCCGGAATAAACCTGAGAGAGCGAAACTCTCAAAACTCGGTGTCCATTTTAATCGCCTTTTAAGACATGCATGGGTTACAGCGGCGCTATTCTTGTCCCTGCCACCACATGGGGTGCTAGATGTTCTTATCAATTTGTCTCCCTATTGTTCTAAGAATGTAATAAAAGATATACTATACATGTAGAGTATATTTTTGTTTAAATTCTTTCCAGTATATATAATTATCAATAATCTTTTTAGAAAAAAACATTATATTTGTAATAATATTTTATACGGTACTTTTTATTTTATTCTATGTTAAAGGGGGCAGAGTATTTTAATTCATCATTCGTGTAACCACTTAAAAATAACTTATTATTTGCGCGATGAAAGATATATTCATGTTTATTTAATAACTATATATCGCACTATATGTTTAGAATGCCAGATACGTACTCACATCATTTACGAAAGCGTTCTGTGAATCTGATTAAATGGAAACTAAATTACTAGCTTGGTCGTCACCTAATGATAGACAAACGATCTTTGAGTGAGTGTTATTCTGCAAAGTCTATTATGAGCAAGAGGGTATATGCTCTTTCTTGTTAAAAGTATACCTATTAATATCTCTGAAACGTATCGGCCTAGAGGAAACCCATTGATGGATCTTCCTTGACATTTGTACGTTGGCAGAAGGTACCTGCAGGGATTTCACTTACAGGAAACGATACAACCAATTAGAATCTATTCACACCCCTGAGGCAGCTGAGTTTCAGCCAATTATATTGAACTGTCAGCATTAGAACTAGATTCTCCTTGCAAGTTAAATCCCACTATATAACGATTATTTTGCAATGTATACACCATGGAATAATTCGATAACGTTAAAAAAAAACTGGTTGTTTCTAGCTAAATTATTTACCTTTCTTTCGACATTCAGGGCCTTGTTCACTCCAAGATCCATCTCCTTGACATAACCTTTCTTTGGGACCGGACATCCAAAATTCTTCATTGCAAGTATACATAACTCGAGCGCCAAAATGATCTCCGGTGACCTTGAACTGTCCGTTATCCACAGTAGTCAACTCATCACAATGGAGGTCTGAAATGGAAATTGCAAAATTAATAAAATAACAAATACTTATAAAAGAAACATCAAGGCCATTTTTCAAATACATCTGTCCATGACTTCAAAACAAACCGCTATAATCGATGACATAATGAAAATCCGACCATTTTTTTTTCATACAAAAAAATTTAAATCTATGTAATAATAAAATATTTATTTAAAAATCTTAAAATTTAAGAAACTTTTAAATTATTAAAAAATGAGAAGTACACCTTTTTTTTTAAATAATAGTCTTATAACATTCCTATTTAAACCATTCGAAATATTTCCCGGGAAGACGGTGAATAATACTCTTGGAGGGTAATGGATGGCAATGCTGTAGCTAATGAAGTTCTAACTGAGGCTCGGCTATTGTTGTTACCCTCCTGCCATGATCAGAGCTTTAATAGCTCAATAAAATCTTATCCATACACCGTCCTCTACAGATAACGGGGAAGACGAAAAGCATTCTTGCTTCGTCCCTTTAAGCCAGTTCTTATAAGGACTATAAGGAAATATTCCCCGTGTAGTTGCCCGGATAAGAATAGCACCAATGTAGCTCATGCATGTCGTACGAGGCGACTAAAAGTGGTACCCAGGGAAGGTAATGGATGGCAGTGCTGTAGCCAATGAAGTTCTAACTAAGGCTCGGCTATTGCTGTTACTCTCCTGCCATGATCAGAGCTTTAATAGCTCAATAACATCTTATCCATACACTGTCCTCTACAGATAACGGATGAAGATGAAAAGCATTCTTGCTTCGCCTCTTTAAGCTAGTCCTTATAAGGACTATATAAGTATTATATTATAGATTTGGATGCACTTATTCAAACTTGGTTAAATTGAACTTTAATTTTTTATCTTCACGAAGGATCAATTAAGGATTTTTATTATCATTTCATAATTTTCATTTAGTTTTTGTATATAATATATAAACATGACTCTTTAGATCAAATCTGGAACTTTAAGTTACGAATAAACAAGACAATGTTCCCACATCCTCCAGTGATTCATCTCAGTTGAATTTATTTTCCTAAATTGATAATCATGAACAGCAAATGGCAGTTGCTGTTCTGGGTACAGCAACTGTACCCAGAATATTGCGTAGCGCTGCTGTAATAATGAATTACGTCGCCATGTAACAATGCCAACTCAAAACGCACCTTTTTTTTTTGATGATTTAGTATTATTTCCATTACACTGTCATGTTGATGCACCTAGGTTCCTCAAAAAAACTAATCTGACCTTTTTAACATTCACATTTTTTTTAGTTTCTCAAGTACTGAGCCAGAAGACATTTTATGTATAGCCAGCAGTCATTTTAAATGGATTATATGGTAATTAACTTCAAGTTAAACACGTTTCTATCCAAAAACAAAGTTCTTCAACCCTTTGCGACATTCCTTTTAACGTAGACTGTTAACAAACAGGTAGGAGTTTCTAAGAAAAAAATGACATACAGGCATTTGGTACTTTTCTTAGGGGGTCATTGTGAGATGTCCTTTTTTTTTTTAACATCATTTCTTTTTTAGAATGTTACACAGACTAGTTTCGAACTTTTCTACTCAAAAAGGTGTCACATAATCTTTTCTTAAAAAAAAACAAAGAAGCATGTAAATATATCATTATCCTTATAAGGACTGGCTTAAAGGGAAGCAAGAATGCTTTTCATCTTCCCCGTTATCTGCAGAGGAGAGTGTAAGGATAAGGTGTTATTGAGCTATTAAAGCTCTGATCATGGCAGGAGGGTAACAGCAATAGCCTAGCCTCAGTTAGAACTTCATTGGCAACAGCATTGCCATCCATTACAAGGATATTAATCACCGAATCTCACGATCGATTTTCATCGTTGAACTTTGAACTTAAGTGGTTGGTGGTGGACTGAATCCTTGACTCTTTATCCCTTCATCTGGATTTTAGTTTGTGGGTGATGATATTATTGTGGGTAATTTACCCGCTCATTGTGAGCATTGAGACTGTCTCAGCTTTCTCTTGCGATGAAGGATTTCGGTTTTTTATGTTTGTAACGATCTGAGGGTTTGTAGTCCGCTGCTTGTCGAATTAGCTGATTTGGGTGATTATCCGTGATTGTGAAGAATTTCTCTGCAATGCCTGTCATCTAGGTCTTAATATCTGGAAGATTGGCTTCTTGATGTAACTGGATGTTTCTGATGAACTATGGGGCATTAAATGCCATTCTTAGGAATTTATTCTGTATTATATGAAGTCTGTTGATGTTGCTTTTAGTTGTGTGACCCCAGGTTGGAGAGGCGTAAGTTAGTTGCTGTCTGATTACCAATTTATAAAGGAGGATTTTGTTGCATATGCTTAGGAAGCTGTTCCTATTCAAAAGTGGATATAGCTGTGCTATAGTCTGACTTGCCTTAGTGGTGACATTATCCATATGTGACTTGAAGTTTAGACGTCTATCAAGATGAACATATTTGGTAGAATTGTGCCAAGGGATGATTTTACCAAACATTTGTATTCTTGTATTCCGTTCTGCTTTACGTCTGGTGAAAAGTACTGCAGAGCTTTTGTTTGCATTGATTGCGATACGAAATTTGGTGTACCAATCCTCCAATTCATTGACTGCTCTCTTGCAGCTTGATTGTGGCCAGGTGTGGACGGAGGGATCTGGCTATAATGATTGTGTCATAGGCATATAGAGCGGTGATAGATGAGGACAGTTTGGGGAGATCTGTCATGTATATAGAGAAGAGTAGGGGAGATAGCAGAGAGCCTTGAGGGACTTCGGGCGTGATTCTCCTCTCTGCGGATCTGATACCGTTGAGTTTTATTTTACATTTTCTGTTATTTAGATATGATTTGATAAGTAGAACTAGTGGTAATGGAATACCAACTTCGTGTAGTTTAAAAATTAGTCCGTGATGCCACACTCTATCAAATGCCTGAGTGATGTCCAGGAAAACTGCGCCAGAGTGTTGGTGCCATTCATACCCTTGGGTTATATGTTCGACAAATCTGTAAATTTGTAGCGTTGTGGAGTGATATTTCCTAAAGCTGAATTATTCATTTTGAATGACATGGCTGATATCTGCTGCCTCTTGAACCCGTGTGAGAATAGCACGTTCGGCTATCTTAGCTATGCATGAAAGAAGGCTGACGGTCTGTAATTTTCATGAAACTGTATATTTTTTCCAGGTTTTGGAATTAGGAAAACGTCGGCAATTTTCCATCGCTCTGGGAAATAATTTAGCATTAGGATGGCATTAATGATGGCTACCAGATGCATAACCCCTTTGCAGGGAAGTAGCTTGAGCACCTTGTTTGTTATTCCATCTGGACCCGGAGCCTTTTTGTTATTTAGTTTTCTTAAAATCTCATATATTTCTGTTGGTGACACGGATTTGTTGGTGACACGGATTATTAAATTTATATCCGTATTGATATAATCGGGGCTGCATTGTTTTTCTAAGCTGTCAGCAAATGCTGCAGCTTTTTCCTCGTCGTTATAGACAATACTAGATTCACCTTGGATTGGAGGAAATGTAAAACGCTTTGAACGGAGTGATTTCATCATTTTCCATATTGATTGATCCTCTGTGTTTATTTGCTGAAATTTGTTATTCCAGAGTTGGTTACGGTGGTCCTTTAGGGCATATCGAACCTGGCTTGTTGCTCTATTGACTGCTTGTTTATCCGCTGGGTCAATTGTTCTCTGATTTGGTCTTTTCTCTTGGATAAGACGTTTTGTATCCTCTGAGAGTTTATTTAATGGTGCACATTTGGTTATATTTGTTACCCGTGTTATAGCTGTCAGTAGTTGTTTTTCAAGAGTTTTCACTGCTTTTCCTATATCTTCGGCAGATGTATATACGGTATTGGACCAAGGTTTTCCTGGAAGGCTGAGGGAAGTTGTTTCCAATTTATAAATGTGGCGGTGTTTTCTGTTAAATCTTGTATGGTGCCTAGTTGTAATATGATGGGGTTATGATCAGAACTTAAGTCGTTGATTGCTTGTATTTGATAGCTGTGCGCTATGTTTTTTAATATAGCTATATCTAGTACATCAGGATGTCCGGTTGCTCCGTAATGTGTGGGTTCAGTGGGTCGGGTTACTGTTATATTTCTTGAAGTGGTGTAAGAGTTGAGTATTCTTCTGTTAATATTTGAGTCTCTGCTGTTCCAGACTGAATGTTTGGCATTAAAATCTCCGGCTAAAATTACTGCTCTGCCTGTATTTAGTATCACATCTAAGTCAGATTCAAGGAGTTTTTTATTTGGGGGTTGTAGGCTGCATATATCGTAATGCTGCTTGTGTTTTCCATATGTATTTCTATTCCTGTAGTTTCCATGTGTTCTGTTTGGGGTTCGGCTATTGAATTATGTTTTATGTTTCTTTTCACAAAGAATCTGCGTGGATGGGGTGTTATTGAGCAAAAAGCTCTAGTCATGGCTGGGTAACGGGAATAGTCGAGCCTCAGTTAAAAACTTCATTGGCTACAGCTTTGCCATTCGTTACCCTGGAAGTCTTAAAAAGGACTCTAATAATCATATTCCCGATTTTCATCTCCTTATAAAGACTGACTCAAAGGGGCGAAGCAAGAATGCTTTTCATCTTCTCCGTTATTTGTAGAGGACAGTGTAGGGATAAGGTGTTATTGAGCAATTAAAGCTGTGATCATGGCAGGAGGATAACATTAATAGCCACGCCTCAGTTAGGACTTCATTGGCTACAGCACTGCAATCCATTACCCTCTAAGAATATTAATCACCGCAACTCACGGTCGATCCCTATTTTCATCTTAAGTTCTTAAAAGAGCTGGGAGATGAACTGAGTCCTTGACTCTTTATCGCGTCATCTGAATGAAGAAAATCTGTGTGGATGGGGTGTTATTGTTATTGAGCTAAAAGCTCTAGTCATGGCTGGGTAACGAAAATAGCCGAACCTCAGAAAAACTTCATTGGCTACATCATTGCCATTCGTTACCTGGAAGTCTTAAAAAGAACTCTAATAATCATATAACCCGATTTTCATCTCCTTATAAGGACTGGCTTAAAGGGGCGAAGCAAGAATGCTTTTCATCTTCCCGTTATCTGTAGAGAACAGTGTAGGGATAAGGTGTTATTGAGCTATTAAAGCTTTGATCATGGCAGTAGGGTAACAGCAATAGCCAAGCCTCAGTTAGAACTTCATTGGCTACAACATTGCCATCCATTACCCTCCAAGGGTATTCTCTCGAATATTCTCTCTTCCCATAATCGTCTGTAAATATGAAGTTTTACATAAAAATGCATGATCATATCTTTCAGATGGTGTAGGAATTTATCATTTCTCTATTTTTAATATATGTATGAATATAATAACCTTTTTAAGTATTTTTAGTTACGATCACAATATGGCCTAACGAACTATATTAAAATATTGAAGATATTGAGACACAGATAAAGAGAGACAGACAGACAGAGAGAGGAAGAGATTCGCGGCAATTCACAAGAGAATGATTTCCGTTCTGCACACGTTACGTACCGCAAAGCTTGCAGCTGTTGCTATGACAATCATGGCAATTCTTTTGAAATGGACGAGCACGCGGTCTGCAGGCACGTAATAAGTTAACAGAAGAGACGCACTGAGAAAGACGTTCGGCAATAAGGCTTCTGTTATTGATCTAAGGTGCTTTCTTTGAAGTTTTTTTTCCCTGCATTTTTTTTTCTTTGTGCGTTTGCGCATAAAAACTGTCCTGTATGGAGTTGTGACCGCTTTGTGAAAACAGCAAGTTCTTCAACCCTCTGCGACATTCCTTTTAACGTAGACTGTTAACAAACAGTAGGAGTTTTTAAAGGGAAAAAATGGGATACAGGCATTTGGTGTTTTCTCAGGGTTCATTGTGAGATGTCTTTTTTTTTTTATTTTTTTTTTTAACACCACAGTCCCATTTCTTTTTTTTTTACAGGATGTTACACAGACATTCTAGTTTCGAACTTTTCTACTCACAAAAATGTCACAACCTTTTCATAAAAAAAAACAAAAAAAAACATCCCCCCCCCCGTAAATATGGTAGTTTTGCATTTAAAATTTTCATATAAAGTTATTTATATCTTTGTAACTTCAGTTTTGAAAAAAAAATGGGTTTTTAATTTGGAAATATCTCTATTTACAATATTTATGTTTATATACATATACAAATTTATTTATGTTTATAAACTAGCAAGTTTTTTTTTTTTTAAATAAGTTAATTTTTTTTTATTAAAGCCCGCCTAGGGCTTTAATAAAAATATTTTGTCTGTGATTGTCTGGGAAAATACCAGTCGGGGCGTAGATCGCGTTGGTAGTGGAGACAGAGAGTTGTAGAGTTAACCCTCCCTCGATGAGTCCTTAGACTCCTTGGAGGTGTCACGTAATAAGAATTTAGTAAACCCAAATTTTATATTTATTTATATACAAAATTAAAGCTATAATTATAACTTATTTAATAAATTTAATATTTTAAAATGTATTAATTTTTTTGTTAATTATTATAATTTTAATTTCAAACACCAATTACTTGAAAATATAAACTTTATTTATTAAGCATACTTTATTAAAAATTGTTTATTGGAGTGATTGGAGTGAGGAACCAAGTCCTTTTTAGGACTTCCAGGGTAACAATTAGCAATGCTGAACCAAGGAAGTAAACTGAGGTTCGGCTGTTGCTGTTATCCTGGGTGTGAGTTTTTGAGTCGCTCCCTTAGGGTTTTTGCCTTAAGAGAGCACCTTGAGTCTCCGGGGAAGGTGTTCTCCGGCAGGGCCCGCTGAGGGGTTCTTGTCGGTGAATTATTTTCCTCGGAATTTGAGCGGTTCTGCTCAGGAGTCGGGGTGCTAGGATGGGGCGGCCGACACTGAGTGGAGCCAACGCTGAGCGGTTCTGCTTAAACGGGGAGCCCGTCGGGGTGCTTGGACGGGGCGGCCGTCAATGAGTGGAACCAACGCTGAGACATGGACGGTCTTTCGCCCACTATGGAGTGGCCTAGAGATCGTCCGATTTTTTGAGATTTTACCCTTTACTTACTAATCAGGGTAACAATTAGCAATGCTGAACCGAGGAAGTAAACTGAGGTTCGGCTGTTGCTGTTATCCTGGGTGTGAGTTTTTGAGTTTGCTCCCTTGGGGTTTTTGCCTTAAGGGAGCACCTTGAGTCTCCGGGGAAGGTGTTCTCCGGCAGGGCCCGCTGAGGGGTTTTTGTCGGTGAATTATTTTCCTCGGAATTTGAGCGGTTCTGCTCAGGAGTCGGGGAGCCCGTTGGGGTGCTTGAACGGGGCGGCCGACACTGAGTGGAACCAACGCTGAGACATGGACGGTCTTTCGCCCACTATGGAGTGGCCTAGAGATCGTCCGATTTTTTGAGATTTTACCCTTTAATTACTAATCAGGACTTCCAGGGTAACAAATAGCAATGCTGAACCGAGGAAGTAAACTGAGGTTCGGCTGTTGCTGTTATCCTGGGTGTGAGTTTTTGAGTTCGCTCCCTTAGGGTTTTTGCCTTAAGGGAGCACATTGAGTCTCCGGGGAAGGTGTTCTCCGGCAGGGCCCGCTGAGGGGTTCTTGTCGGTGAATTATTTTCCTCGGAATTTGAGCGGTTCTGCTCAGGAGTCGGGGAGCCCGTTGGGGTGCTTGAACGGGGCGGCCGACACTGAGTGGAACCAACGCTGAGCGGTTCTGCTTAAACGGGGAGCCCGTCGGGGTGCTTGGACGGGGCGGCCGTCAATGAGTGGAACCAACGCTGAGACATGGACGGTCTTTCGCCCACTATGGAGTGGCCTAGAGATCGTCCGATTTTTTGAGATTTTACCCTTTACTTACTAATCAGGGTAACAATTAGCAATGCTGAACCAAGGAAGTTAACTGAGGTTCGGCTGTTGCTGTTATCCTGGGTGATGAGTTTTTGAGTTTGCTCCCTTAGGGTTTTTGCCTTAAGGGAGCACCTTGAGTCTCCGGGGAAGGTGTTCTCCGGCAGGGCCCGCTGAGGGGTTCTTGTCGGTGAATTATTTTCCTCGGAATTTGAGCGGTTCTGCTCAGGAGTCGGGGAGCCCATCGGGGTGCTAGGATGGGGCGGCCGACACTGAGTGGAACCAACGCTGAGCGGTTCTGCTTAAACGGGGAGCCCGTCGGGGTGTTTGGACGGGGCGGCCGTCAATGAGTGGAACCAACGCTGAGACATGGACGGTCTTTCGCCCACTATGGAGTGGCCTAGAGATCGTCCGATTTTTTGAGATTTTACCCTTTACTTACTAATCAGGACTTCCATTGTAACAATTAGCAATGCTGAACCGAGGAAGTAAACTGAGGTTCGGCTGTTGCTGTTATCCTGGGTGTGAGTTTTTGAGTTCGCTCCCTTAGGGTTTTTGCCCTAAGGGAGCACCTTGAGTCTCCGGGGAAGGTGTTCTCCGGCAGGGCCCGCTGAGGGGTTCTTGTCGGTGAATTATTTTCCTCGGAATTTGAGCGGTTCTGCTCAGGAGTCGGGGAGCCCATCGGGGTGCTAGGATGGGGCGGCCGACACTGAGTGGAACCAACGCTGAGCGGTTCTGCTTAAACGGGGAGCCCGTCGGGGTGCTTGGACGGGGCGGCCGTCAATGAGTGGAACCAACGCTGAGACATGGACGGTCTTTCGCCCACTATGGAGTGGCCTAGAGATCGTCCGATTTTTTGAGATTTTACCCTTTACTTACTAATCAGGGTAACAATTAGCAATGCTGAACCGAGGAAGTAAACTGAGGTTCGGCTGTTGCTGTTATCCTGGGTGTGAGTTTTTGAGTTCGCTCCCTTAGGGTTTTTGCCTTAAGGGAGCACCTTGAGTCTCCGGGGAAGGTGTTCTCCGGCACGGCCCGCTGAGGGGTTCTTGTCGGTGATTAATTTTCCTCGGAATTTGAGCGGTTCTGCTCAGTGGTCGGGGAGCCCGTCACTGAGTGGAACCAACGCTGAGATATGGACGGTCTTTCGCCCACTATGGAGTGGCCTAGAGATCGTCCGATTTTTTGAGATTTTACCCTTTACTTACTAATCAGGACTTCCAGGGTAACAATTAGCAATGCTGAACCAAGGAAGTAAACTGAGGTTCGGCTGTTGCTGTTATCCTGGGTGTGAGTTTTTGAGTTCGCTCCCTTAGGGTTTTTGCCTTAAGGGAGCACTTTGAGTCTCCGGGGAAAGTGTTCTCCGGCACGGCCCGCTGAGGGGTTCTTGTCGGTGAATTATTTTCCTCGGAATTTGAGCGGTTCTGCTCAGTGGTCGGGGAGCCCGTCACTGAATGGAACCAACGCTGAGATATGGACGGTCTTTCGCCCACTATGAAGTGGCCTAGAGATCGTCCGATTTTTTGAGATTTTACCCTTTACTTACTAATCAGGGTAACAAATGGCAATGCTGCAGCCAATGAAGTTTTAGCGGAGGCTCGGCTATTGCCGTTACCAAGCCATGACTAGAGCTTTTTAGCTCAATAACACCCCATCCACACAGATTTTCTTCATTCAGATGACGGGATAAAGAGTCAAGGACTCAGTCCATCGCCCAGTTCTTTTAAGAACTTTAAGAATTGTTTATTGAATAGGGAATTGATTGTTTTGGGGAGTGGATCAATCGACCGTGAGATGCGGTGATTGATTCATTCAATCCAATAGCCTTGGAGGGTAATGGATGGCAATGCTGTAGCCAATGAAGTTCTAACTGAGGCTCGATTATTGCTGTTACCCTCCTGCCATGATCAGAGCTTTAATAGCTCAATAACACCTTATCCCTACACTGTCCTCTACAGATAACGGGGAATATGAAAAGCATTCTTGCTTCGCCCCTTTAAGCCAGTCCTTATAAGGACTAAGGAATTGTTTATTTTTCTTTGGAAGCAAAATAACTTTGTTTTCATAGCAAGAGGGAATTTTTCTTTTGAAGCAAAATAACTTTGTTTTCATAGCAAGAGGGAATTGTTTTAGAAGGTGAAAGGTTTTTTTCCCATTACCGTTGGTGGCAGTGGTGTTAAATTCATTTACTTGCAGAAACTACCAGCAGAAATTAATGATGAAACACTTAAAAATCTTTTGAAGAGTTTGGTCCGGTATTATCAGTGATCCGACTCCATTTTCAAAAATACCCTCAAAGAGAACAAGGTGACAAAATATACATAACAATGAAAATGAATAAAGCTATCCCAAATTTTGTAATCATCAAAGGGTACACAGTAATGGTCAACTATCAAGGGATGACCAGGTTGTGTAGCAGATGCCAAAAAGAAGCCCATACTGCAAGAGATTGCTCTTTAAATAAATGTGGTAATTGTGCTAAAATTGGTCATTCTGAAGTAACCTGTAAAGATCCATGCAACCAATGTGGAATTTCTTCCCATAAAAAATACCAATGCCCAAAATTGAATACATCTATAGTGTCTTTAGAGGAGTTTTCCCCTCTACCTACTGCAAAAAAAGTTATTTCTACTCAGTCTAAAAAAAAAGGTACTACCTATATAACAGACATGTCTTCTTCTGGTGTTGAAGAGGAAAGAAAATCTTTGTTTACTATAATAGAAGAAGAGGATTCTCATTCTACACCTGTGCACAACGTTAAAGACCCTGTGAAAACTTCTATATCAAAAGAAAGTCAAAGTTAAGTAAGACTACAGATTCTTATCCATCTATAAAAGATTGTGCATCATTTTTTGATGAAATTCTTAATAACCCTACACCTGGTGATGACATTGAAGTGCTTAACCAGCAATATGAGATGCTGGATGAGTTACTAAAGTCAGATGAGTATTACAACAACCCAACAGACCATGATATTCAAAATGTAAATAATAGGAAAGTCAACTTAATTAAACAGTGTACAGTCATTGTCGACGACATGGCTGTTCAAAATTCAGAAAATGTTGTTCCTAAGTGATCTAGATCAATCAGTGGAGACACTGATTTTTCCAAAAGCTGGGTCCAAGTTAAGAAAAAACATAAAAAGAAAATACAACAATAACATTTTTTCCTAAAGTAACTTTTCTATTTAAGTCTCCTTTCTTTTCAAAGTCGTCAAACTTTAAATTCATAACAATCTAAAAGTTAACTTCACCTTTTTAAACTACCTGCTAAATTTCAATTTTAATTTTCCATGTCCCTGTTCTCTGGAGTGGCTGCAACGCATGCTCCTTCAGACAACAGGGTCAATTCTTCTTTTTTTGGCTAATAGCAGGGACAGTCAATGAAGTAATATACAGAGACTGTTAATTACTAAAGTTCTTATTGATCCTTTAAAGGTTAGGTCATAGTTCATCTAAAGGTTTCTACCACAACCTCGTGGATGTGGTTTTCTCGCCATTTCACGAAATGCAGGAACAGGCTAAAAGTTAGGGTAATGGATTTTAGAATCCTTTTTTTTCAAAGTTTACCCACATTTCAAGAGCTCTTTAGCTCTTAAACAGAAATGGCGACTGGGTAAATTCATTCACCAAAGTGATCGGTACTAGTCTGATCTTTTCTTGTGAAGCAAAACAACTTTGTTTTCGTAGCATCTTTGTAAACACCAATTAGTCGAATTGTGCCATGAGCTCAACTTGTCAGATAGCTGGAGTATCCTATACCCAGGAAAAAATGCACCACATGGAGATCCAGCAGAAATGTAAATACAAGACTGGACCGATTTTACATCTCACAGAACCTGATAAACTCACTAAGTAAAACTACCATTGACACCACAAGCCACACATCCAAAATTTCAAATCATGCAGCGGTAGTAATGACTATGCACTTTCCCAATGAAGCTTTTCATGGTACTGGATATTGGAGATGCAATCCAACACTTCTTGAAGACACTGATATTAAAAAAGAACTTAACCAACTGCTTACAAAACAAATAGAAGAAAATAACATAGAAAACAAAGCTCGATGGTGGGATAATTTAAAAGAACAACGCAAATTGAAACTCAAAGACCTATCAGCCACCATTAAACGGAAAACTAGAGAAAAAAAATCAGGAAGCTTTTTAAATTAATAAGAATATTTCAGCAAGGAAATAACAACAACAACATTCCGCAAATCCAGCAAAACTATTCAACACTATAAACAACAAATAGTGATACTCGAACAAGATGATATTAAAACACAACTTTTAAAGGCTAGGATAAAGAAAGCATCAGCGAAAAAACAATTTACACGAGCATTCTACAAACAAATCAAAGATGATAGAAAAAACAAACAAAAATATTGAAGAAATAAACTTTAACAACAAGACTTCCAGCAAAAAAAAAGAGCACATTATGGAAGCCTTTAAATCCTATTACAATAACTGTACACTGCAGAACCAGTTGAAAAAAGCATTGTGGCCCAGCCTTTTAAACAAACTCCCAACTCTGACAACTTCCCAGAGAGATCTATTGGAAAACCCCATCTCTCTTGCTGAACTAAAGGCTTCTATGAAGTCCTTCAAACAACATTCGGCACCTGGAATAGATGGTCTTCCTGCTGAATTCTATTAAGAATTCTGACCAATTCTAGTCCCAGCACTTCTAAATGTACTTGATTATTGCATCAAAAAAGGAAGTCTCACAGAATACCCCAAAAACGGGAATAATTACACTTATCCCTAAAAAAGGAAACTTAAAAGAAGTCGCCAACTGGAGACCAATCACGTTACTAAATACAGATTACAAAATTCTGGCAAAATTCCTCTCCTCCCGTCTCTCCCAAGTTTTACCAATCATTCTACAAAATGGACAAGCATGCTCAGTACCTTTTAGGGGAATGTCTCAGAACATCCTTTTCCTACGAGACGTCATCTCGTACTTGAAACACAATTACCAGCTACTCTAATCACTTTAGACCAAAGCAAAGCATTTGATAGAGTGTGCCACGGGCTTTTGTTTGAAAAGCTCTCAAAGCATAGGATAAGACCGAAGTTCATACACCTGCTTAACACCTTGTACCACCAAACCAACAGCCGAATCTCCGTCAATGATCTTGTGACGGACCTAATCAAGATCACAATCCGATAAGGCTGTCCCTTATCCCCAGTTCTCTACGTCATCTACATTGAAATACTAGCAAATCACATCAGGGAAAATATGAAAATTAAAGGTGTAGAACTGCCACAGCCAGCGGGACCTCCACTTAAATGCCTAATGTACGCGGATGACATAATCATTGTAATTCGCAATGAAAAATCAAAAGAAGGCCTTACCCCTTCGATCCAAACATTTCAAAAAACCTCAGGATCTAAAATAAATCACGAAAAGACTGCCCAAGCTGCTCATCGGCTACTGGGATGAGATTAAGACACCTGTTCCCCAGTTAAAATACTAGGAGTATGTTTAACAATGAAACGCAATTTCCAACCATAAAGAAATCATAGACAAACTTAACAGAATAAAATAAAAGTGGAATTCATGCATCATGGACTATACAGGAAGAGCACAGGTTGTCAAACAACCCATGTGGCCTCTCATATCTTACTACGTCACTCCATTTATCACCACTAAGTATTTTCTAAAGCAGTGTAAAAGAATAATGTACAGTATTCTATGGAAAAATCAAAAAGACAAAATTAAAAGAATGAAGATGTCGAGGCCAGTAGAAGAAGGAGGTCTAATATACCACTTATATCAGAAGGCATCTTAGCAATACATATAGACGAACTCATTAAAACTATGAAAAATCCGTTCCACATTGCCCACCGCCTTACCAAATACTGGCTGGGTACCAGATACTGCAAGATGTTCAACCTCAAGTATGCAGGACCCCAGGCGATCTTCCCCTCTAAAAAGTACCAAAGCATGATAGATACCATCAAAACACTGATGCCGCACCACCTACAAAAACCAAAAATCACTCTCAATGAAAGAACAACAATTTATGACACCCTAAGAAAACTCAGGGATGTGTAAAATGTGACAGAAGAAGAAAAATGTAGGAATAACACTCTGAATCTTTTGTATGCAACGAGAAGACAACTTAACTTTAAAATCACACACAGGACCCTTCCCATGAACCATCTGGTCTCTAAATGGACTAAATGGACACAATAGACCAATGTGTCTTCTGTCAAGAGAGTGAAACCATAGTCCATCTTTTCTACGATTGTTTCACGGCTCAGGCTGTGTGGCGATTGGTTGGTGAGAGATTTATCACCACAATTTCTCCCAATCAAGCACTCCAGCTAATAGACTTACCTTCGAACATGAAATCAAAATCAATGTAAACCGCTGCTTTATACCATAATAGAATTTTGATACCATATATGGAAGATACGTAACATAGTCTGCTTTCAGAAGTGTAAGAAAAGTTACCAGTCATCATCAGGAGCTGTAGATCAAGTATCAAGAACTACCTATTGATGAAACTGGAAAAGATTGGTCCAGCTATGTTCAGAAGACAGTGGTGCACGCCGACTAGCTTGGAGTATTTATGAAATGGAGAAATAGGGATCAAAATTTAACTCCTTTAAAAGACCAAATTCCTTTTACAGGAATAACCTACGCCTAATGACACCTTTTCTGTCTATTCAACTTAAGTCCCTCTGTCCCTTGATCTATGGTGAGATCATCTTGTATGCTTTTCCAGAGAACAAGGTCAAGAAGATAATAGTCTAATAGCAAAGGCAACCAATGAAGTGATACACTGAGGTTGGCAAATGCTAAAATAAATAACTTCCCCTTTTATTTAGGTCATAATTAACTAAACAGGTATTACTGCAACCTCGACGAGTGGTTATATCCCCCAACCAACGAAATGTAGGTACAGGCCAAAAGTTAAGGTTAACAGATGTTAGAATCTGTTCTTTTTAAGGTCACCTATCCAGTAGAGCTGTCTAGAATCTAAAATCAGAAATGATGACTAGGTGACGCCGTTAAAGTGATCGGTACTAGTCTGATCTTTGTAAATTACGGTACCATTAAAAGAATCTAGTTCTAAGTCATTACAGTATCATTTGTAATAAAGCATGTTGTAAAGAAAATCGATATATATATATATATAATTATCCGTTCTATTTACTAGGTATGAAGATATGTTAATATTTTTTACTGACTGAATTTCGAGAATTTGACAAACAATTAATTTTTATTTAACACAACACGTTTCGTCGGAAAGCCGACTTCTTCTTCAGGCATGAGAACGTTGAAAGCAAGCATGAAAAACACCACAAAGAAACATAGTACCATTGCAAAATCGACTATAAACTACAGTTAAGTTTGAACTAAAGCTACAGTCCGGGCTAAAGTTCTATTGTTAGGCATCTACGAGCGTGTGACTTCAAGAGTGCGCCATATCTGATAGCAGAGCTAAACGAGTCCGGTAAATTATAACTAAGGTTGCTGTTTATGTGATGAGAGTCCAGGACAATTTCTTTATACTCAACTATGCGGCGTTCTACCTCGTCATGGCATATATGAAGGTTTGATGTTGTGGTCCAGTTTATCTCATGTTGGCGGCCTTCACTATTTGTGTTCACTGAGAACAGGACTTGACTTGAGAGGGCGCTTGCTCTGGTTCTGTTGTAAGCAATGCCCCTTTGATATTCCTGGAGACGTAGGAGGATGGACTTCTCAGTTTGGCCATAATATGGTTTCCCGCAGTCACATGTGATTTTATACACCCCTGGAAACTGAAGATGGTTGTGAGCCTGTTTGGGTTTGCTTAGAATTGATCTGAGTTTAAGAAGATTAGAAAAGCACGTTTTTATGTTAAATTTTTTTCAAAATTCTTCTTAGTTTCTGGGAGAGCGAGTTGATGTACGGTAAAGAGATATAACTTTTGCGGTTGTTCTGTGTTTCTATGTTGTTTTGATGACGGCGGTATAGTTGTCTATTAATATTTTTTGAAGAGTAGCTATAATTCGCGAAGGTTCTTTTTAAATGTTGTAGTTCATTTTTTAGTTCATCCTCATCTGACAACACAGACCTGGCACGATGCGCGAGAGTGGAGATGATACCCAACTTCTGTGCTGGATAGTGGTGTGAGGACGCATGCAGGTATCTATCCGTGTTGACGGCCTTCATATATATATATATATATATATATATATATATATATATATATTACGGAAATATTCGGAGGAAATGATCAAAGAATGTGATTCGCAACAGCTTTCTTGCAGAGTGATGCCATTTGTTAACTATAGCAATTATAGTTATATTAACAATTATCGCAACTATAACAGCTGCTCATCTTAAAGACTATATGAACAAGATGTACATATTCCTCGTATATATGTTAGTAAATTTTATTCTTACTTGTGATGAACAGTTAAAAAGAAAACGTGAATGACAAAGTAAATGCATTTCATAACAATATTTATTACGCACCATTCAGAAATCCCATTCTCCACAAAGTAGCTCTGTAGGAGTTCTTTACTAAATGTTTTCGCATCATTTAAATAATGGTTCAAATTGGAAAATATTTATTAATTAATCATGTAAAACTATACGAAATGAATGCTTTTAATTTCTGAAAATCATGTTGCTCGTATGCTTGAAATCATACAAAGAAAGCAAAGCTACTTTGGTAATGGAGCATTCTTTTTTTAAGAAATTATTTTTTATCCAATTAGGTTACAGAGATGCTAAAGAAATGGGATTATATTAAAAGGATTATTAATCTGACATATCTGTGTGCATTTTCAAGATAAGGATGATATAGTACGTGGACCAGAACTCGATTAAGCTGAGATGGTATGTAATTAGGAGGTGTTGAAGAGAAACCGATAGTATGAGCGTAGATATACTTATCGTGAATAAACCAAAAACGGCTCTAGATGATGATGTTTCATCTTCCTATTATCATCTTCCTATTATCATCCAGTCTCATACGGAGTCGGAGGAGCTTTCCCTTCCATAAACTCGATTATCTCATGCCACTAGGCAAACTGACTAGAAAATACACATCAGTAACAGATGCTGACTTGCAACTTAAGTATAGATTACGTATTTGTGTGTATTACTTTTCCATTTGAAGATATAACTGTTTTCAAACGGCTTCGCAGTGCAGCGTTAACCGCTCTAAAACTTTTATATCTCCATATTTAGCATTTTTTGGTGGAAAATCATCCAGTTGGGCTGCCATTTCAATATATTTCTTGAATATTGATCATTCGAAGAGTTGAATATTTTCTACCACTGTTTTGTCACAGGCTATGTTACTCTGATTTAATAATCGTTCAAATTTATTCCTCCAGATATCTAGGACATCTTTATTTTCAATTTTTATGTTCACTTTTTCCACCCATCTCTGATTCTATTTTATACCGCACTTTTCTTTATTTTTTAACTTTAATTAATAATCTCCTTAGGAATATTTTATCCCCTTTGTCATTTTTATTTTCGGTGTTCTTATTAGTCTACTCATGACTTTTGTTTTGCTACTTTCATACGCATAACTTTATTATATTTTTCTCAGTGGTCCTTAAGGACACCTGTTGACTTGCTTGCCAGGAACTTACGATATGAATTACAATTTCGGTTTTCCAAAATTGCCTCTATAACTTCTTGAGTCCATCATGAAACTCGGATTTCCAATCCTTGCAATAGCCTCACGACTTGTCTCTCTGGATAAATCAATCTTCTTTTTTTTTTTAGCTTTTGCTTCTGAATCTCCAAGGTGTGAGTCCTGTTTTCCAAGAACTTCATTTTTTCTTGAACAATATTATATATTTGAGTTTAAAGGTTTAAAGTTTACCTATGAAGCGTCTCAAAATTTATTTCTTTAAAACATTTGTATATCTATATATTTACACCCTGAAATATAAACAAAATCTACAACACTCTAATACAACAGTCCAACCAAAGCACTTCGTTGAAAAATCCTGCATCATCCCATCTAACACTATTTCACTGGGACCTACCATATCGCACAAGAGCCACAAAACTATATTATGGTAATTCAACCCGGACGTTCAGATAACTGTCTGTTCTGCTACCGAGCAGGAACAGTCCGGCAGCACCCAATACATACATTCATACAGAAGAGGAAGATCTCAATCTTGTCCATGCAGAGTCAAAAAAACCATTCGACCTGCACCTATCTCCACATCACTGCATAAGCAGTAATATATAATTTCTGTCTCCGACACATAAGACCAGACAGCACAACAGTTTCACAGAGAGAGGTGGCTGACTATCTTCTTACAGCCTTCAAACAAAAGGAGAGTAATCGTATCGTACATGACCATCATCATCATCATCACCACAGCCAGAACAACACCCTAGACCTTTTCCACCAAGACTGGAATCCAAGAAATCAACTGGCTGAGCAGGTCGACTGCATCACAGTCCACTTTCCAATACAGAAGTAAAATCGTTGCTTCCCCTCCCAAAGAAAAGGACAAGAAAGAGATTTTCGTGCTTAACAATATCAATGATGATCACCTGTTTCTTTCATGTAAGTATGTAATATTGTCTTAGAGCAACTGCTATTTTCTTATGAGATATAGTATCATGCCAAAATAACCGTTACAGGTAAGAAAAGTGTAACATAGTCTTATAACAATTGTTATTATTATGTTATTTATTCCAACACTCAATGAGCGTGTAACCTCTCTGCTTGAGTGCGGAGAACCAAAACCGGTTAATCCTGTACATAAGATTGTTATTTTTAAATAAAAAATATATTTATCTATCTATCTATATTTTTTTCTCTTCAGTATGGCATTCATTTTATTCTGTTTAAAACTAAATGGGGAACCGCTTTCTATTCCAAATCCCCTTTATGCATTGGCGTCCTGGATCAGCATTAAGATATCAATAAGTGTTGAATATTATAGTTACTCCTTCCTTCCTCTGATCAGTGTAGCCTAAATATATCATTTTATACTTACCTATTAGCACGATCTCATCTTTATAGTGTTTTCTGTAACATTGAATTATGTCAACATTGTACTTGTCTAGTTCTTCTGCCAGTTATGTTAACAGTGCCAATCTTCAATTTGTTCCAGGAGCAGAAGTTTCATTATTTGCCTAATTTCATGATGGAAACAACAGGGCCTTTGTTTAAGCGGGAAACTTCCCAGCCAGCATGATGATTCATTATCATATTGCACGATCATTTGGTGAGAGTGGGGAGGAAGCTTAAGTCAACATAGAATAAAATCTGGTGAGTATCTCGTGAACATCCCATGAGTGATGATACTCATCATGACTCATGACAGTGAATATCTGAAAAAGAGTTTTCAACTTTCTTTGAGTTGTCATTTTCTCGAAAACGAGAGTGGCATTAAACATATCTGATAAGATGGCGTATCGATTTTAAAATTAAGCAAATAAAATCAACGAATTATTCAATTAAATTAATAATAATATATATAATATAAAATAAATTTATATATAATAAGAAAATTTTTAAAAATTTTCCATTTTATTTGAAAATACAAAAAAAATTTGTAATAGTTTTTCCAACCGTATTTTTTTAAAAAATGATATTTATATTTATATTACACAGAATTAATTTAATTTTATATTTATATTTATATTTATTTATTGGAGTCATACCGAATCTATTACACTGACGAATAAGCGATGCGATAAACAAACCGGAAAACAAAAATTATCAGAAAAAAAAATATCCATTTGGAAGATGCAGAACTACCTCGTGCCGGGAAGGAGTGACCCGGCAGAGTATAGTTGTATGTTATGTTAACATATAGCTGTGTGTTCTCTGATCCACATTACGGCAGAGTATAGTTGTATGCAGGGAGAATTGTGAAGACCACTCAATGGATTGAAGACTGGGCGCTCTCTCAGTGTGGGTGAGGTGCTTGTGGATTTTTCATCCGCAGTACACCACCCTACTGTTTAACGCTTTTAGGGCGCAACCATGTATGCAAGTAAGCAAGAAAAAACTTCCACTGCTCGCACACCCATTAGAGTGATATAGGTTTCGCTATCTCTTATCCTGTAGGTAGATAAAAAAAAACCCATCGCTTGTGACTACCGTTCTCCTCATTGGGTTTTAAAAATAGAACTTTTTAAAGCCATTAAACCCTTTAAAAAGTCTATGCTTGATCTTTAGAGTACAATTTCTGGATTATCTCGCTTTTTTTAGTCCACTCGCAGTGTACTCGAATGTGAAAGTTTGGAAATTACAGTATAGATTTTACTACTTTGCTATTACATGTGGGAGCTTCAGTTGTCATGGAAACATTACGTCACATCTGTCTTTGTCCTTAAACGAAAATTTATTATAAGAATGTAACGGAAGGACATTCACCACTACACAATCTAGGACTGTACCAAATAGTCCATCCATATTACGCAACTTATCGTCTGAACTACACCATTACCACCTAGTACGAAGTACTTCAGCTATTAAGTGAGTGTTCTCTGATCGATCGATCTATCTGTGTGTGTGTGTGTGTGTGTGTGTGTGTGTGTGTGTGTGTGTGTGTGTGTGTGTGTGTGTGTGTGTTAAGGAATTATTAATTAGGGGAATCCGAAATGATAATAAACATCACATCATAAGAAGGTATTCACCAATGATCTGTTTATGTGTGTTCATTTCACACAAAAAAACAAATCATTTTTATTGCATTTTTTTCCTTCTTGCAAAATTTCGACTGTTGTAATGGAAAATGTTCATTTGCTATACTGAAAAGCAGATGTTTTAGAAACGAAACACAGTGTACGGGCCTTGTTTATAAAATGCTCTCTCTCTCTCTCTCCCCCCCCCCCCCTCATAGATACGTATCATATGAAGCCTCATTTCATGATTCGTAGACAATATTTGTATTCCAAGAGACATAAAACATCAGGGGATCTCCCTAGGGAAATTTTGCAATGGATTCCGTCCTCTGCTCAAACAAACTGGGTTGGCTTCTTTCTCGTTCAACCTCCTCACTGTAAGCTACGTGCATACATTGTGTTGTCCTGCTCTTGGTTCTCACTCTGATCTCTGATTTTTTTATTACTCCGATGAACAAAAACGGCTGACTAGGGAATAGTTTTTTTTTCATTGCTAACAAGTGTTCTTCAATCGTTAATGTCCATCGCCGTACTGCTTGGCCTACCATCAAGCCCATTCCATTATTTGAATTCTGTTTACATAAATTAAGCATTATTTTTAAGTTGATAAGATGTTTTTTTTTCGTTTTGTTTTCGAGATTCAAAGTGTTTGTTGGACTTTCCAGATTTTATATTTTACATGACCGACTGGCGAAAAAATCTGCTTATTATGATATTAGTATCACAGGTCTCCACGCACGCCACTCGCGTCAGTAACATACATATCTAAGTTTTTCCGCAGTTAAATATTGAATACTGAGTTTTTCTTTCTTTTTTTTTTTCATTCATTTTAGATTTCCTTAACATTCTATTACTGAATAGACAAAAGCGCAACTGCATTTCAAACAGTAAAATCTAACAACGTACTTTGACTTTCTATTCCCCAAGAACACGTAAACCCTTAGATCGAAAAACAAACAGTAACTTTAAATATTATATAAATAATTAAATTATCAATAATTTGTATATGAGAACGAACAGAAATGTAGGTAAAGCACATAACAAAACATCTCTGTTACATTAAAAATTTAGAAGATTCTAGAAGCAAGTTAGCAAACCTTCACTTATTCTGATTAGTTTTCGTCTATCTCTTCAGGAAGATTCGGTTTGTTTCAGATGCTCAGGAATGACCGAAGAAAGGCTTTTCAAAGATTCTTTGATTGCGATCAATATGGAATATGTCAACTATCAAAATGGTATTTTATATTTTATGCTAAACTTTGGAGCAACTCATTGTTCAAAACCATTGTCCTCTATTGGTTTCATAAAAATTATTATGTGCATAATAATTTTGTAGTTTGGAACGTCTCCGTATCAGATATTAAAAAAAAAAACCTCTCTTTCATAGATCAGTTCTGTCCATCACAAGATAGAATTTCTGATATGCCGATGCTAATTGTTCATATTTTACATATATAAAAAGAAAATCAAACTACTACAGGGAGATATATTGATGCCAAGTCCCATCATCATTCCTCCCCAAAAGTTCGATACCGTACTGTAAAAAGTTGATACGTTTTCATGGCATCTCTTAGGTTCCAATACTGTATTCGGTAAAAACAAGAATGACATTAAATCAACCTTTCTTTACGATATAATAGTCATCTCACAGGGAAGATAATAAGGACTTTATTGTTCTTCCTCTCCTCGAGAAGAACGGAGATTCGTTGAGTCTCTGTTCCATACTTCCGTGGTTCTTCATAAAACAGAGTCAGACTTCTTGGTTGTACAATTTTAACCGTGATGTTTCAGTTTTTTCAGATGTTTTATACGCAAGATGAACTTCGTACTTGCGTTCTCCGAAGAATATGTTCGATCTATTTGTTTCTTGAAAGCTTACCAAGTGTTTTATTCGTGTGAACTCTTGTACTTTGTTCCATATATATATAGTCTGTCACACACACAAAGTATACAAGTATGAGATTCGGCTGAAATTTTTCCAGATATAATTCTCCGTAAATTCATCCATTTAAATTATTTTTATTAGTATTCCATATAGTTATAATTGCTTAATACCCCAATGTATAATTATTTAATAGTGTTATCATCAAAGTATTAGGGTTGTTCACTCAAGAGTTTCAAAGTTCTAAGTCTCTATACAGAGGGTTTTTTTTTAATTATAAGAACTAAACTAATGTGGCTTAATTTACATAATTCAGCAACATCTAATTTGTAAACATCTAATGTAAATAAGCAATACCTAATAGTTCAAAAGTATTTTGCAACCTGATTCAAACTAGGTGGACAAATATACCAAAACATTAACTTGGCTAGGTAACGAACGATTATAAGTCGTTTAGAAAACTGTATCTTGAAAAATGAATATACATAAAACAAGTAAAATATCTAATTTAAACATATTTTTAATCTAATCTAATAATTTTCTTAATTCTTCCGAAACTCTCATCAGTATATAACTCAAACTGCTAACTTCGAACTTTAAGGTGCGGGGAGGGATTCCTCTCTCTTTCTCCAACTTTTAAAAACTGGGTATCTACAAGATCTGCTAAAAGGACCACCACTTCCTCATTTAACTTTAGTTCTACTCAGTGACAGAAAAATCTGCCACCAAGCGGTTCCGCTTGGTGGCAGATTTTTGTCCAACTCAAGATCCAAAGACCAACATTAAAATGTCATCATGCACAGAATTATATTAAGCAACTGTCCTAAAAAGACTGATCAGTGAAATATTGCAAATAGTACAACCGCCATTAATTAAAATTTTTTTATTCATTTTTAGAAATGATTGTATTAATATTATAACGGTCCTTACGAATAACATTTCTGGCTAGAGGGGCGAAGCAAAATTGCTTTTCATATTCCCCTTTGTCTGTAATGAAAGAACTTTAAATGGAGTGTTTGTGAGCTATATGCTCGCCCATTGAGGGCAGTGAAATTAGCTGTGTTCAGCCGAACTTAAGATAGACTTTGGTCTTTTATATTTGTAACTTTACGCTTCATTATATTCCGAGGCTTCCTTGATTACCGGGTTAGGATGAATGCTTCTCTTGGTAAAGAACTTCTCAGCTATATTTAGGAGAAGGGAAGAGATAGGAGAAGGGAAGGGATATTATATTAACTTCTCTATGGATCTGGGTGTTTCTTATGAACCAGGGGGCATCCAGAATCATCCTCAGGCACTTATTCTGTAATCTCTGAAGTTTCAGAATAAGTTTGTATTCGCGGTGTGGCTCCATGCAGGGTATGCGTAAGTGATGACCGCTCGAATTACCATCTTGAAAATTATTAATTTTGTTTGCGTGTCCAGTTTACTTTGTCTCTTGATCAGAGGGTAGAGCTGTGCTAAGACTTTGGATGTCTTCGAGGTAATGTAACATATGTTTGCTGAATAGGAGTTTACTATCAAGAATCACTCCAAGATTCAGTCTTCAGTCTTCCATGGAATCTTTACTCCCAATAAATAAATATCCTCCATGGTATGGATTTTTTTCCTAGTAAACAGTATGGCTGAAATTTTCTGGGGGTTAACTTGCATTCTCCAGTCTGCCATCCACTTTTCTAAAATGTGTATGCTGGTTTGAAATCTTCTAGTTTCCAGTATTGGGTTCAGAGATCTTGCCATCAGTGCACAATCATCTGCATATAACGCAGTGAATCATGTTCTTGGGTTCAGAGGGATGTTCGCTACTTAGATTGAGAACAGGAGAGGGGCCAGAAGAGATCCTTGAGGCACGCCTGCGAGATCCTGCGTCTGGTCGAAACAGTTTCGCCGACTCTGAGTCTTTCAAGTAAAAGTGTATTATTTTTATTAACTTGATTGGCAAGTTAAATTTTATCAGTTTGCAGAGAAGGCCTAGATGCCATACTTTGTCAAACGCCTTCTCTGCGTCGATGAAGATGGCAGCTGTATTGAGTTTCCAGTTATAACCTTTAGTAATGATTTCTACCAGCCGGTGTACTTATTGAGATGAGCTGTATTATGGGCCTTACAGAAGCCGAACTGTTCATTAGGCAAAATTCCTAACTTATCTGTTTCGTCTTGGAATCTAGTGAGGATCACTTTCTCTGTCACCTTTCCCAGGCTGGACAACAGGCTTATGGGTCTGTAGCTTTCGGGTAGGTGAGGATGTTTTCCTGGCTTCTTCAATGGTATGATGGTGGCTGTTTTCCATGTAGTAGGGAAATGCTGGAATCTAAAGATGGCATTTGTAATGTTGACGAGATGGACTATGGCCTTTCTTGGGAGTAGTTTTACCATTCTGTTAGTTAAGCCATCTGGTCCTGGAACTTTTTTACTGTTTAGATGAGAGATGATATTTATCATTTCTGTCGGATTTGTAGGAGTGATATGTCCGGAGTTAACAGTGTTCTGTCTTAAGGTTGTCCTAACATGACGATGAATCTTGCACATAAGGTTGATATTTAGATTTGTATAAGATGGATTGCACTGAGATTCAAGGTTATCTAGTTAATTCAAGGTTATTCAGTTTTCTCTTCATCTTTGTGAACTGTCCCTTTCTTGGTTTGTATAATGGGTATGAGTTGCTTTTTGGTGCGGATCGCTCTTAAGAATTTCCATACAGAATGATCTTCAGTATTAATGTTAGCCAATTTGGTTTCCCATTGATGGTTTCTGTGTTTTTGAAGAGCTTCCCGGAACTGCCTGTTTAGATTCCTCAATACTGTTTTGTCGTGTGGGGCGGTGGTATTGTGGTATTTCTTTCTGGCTCTATTTTTTGCACTGATTAGCTCCATGATTTCTTCAGGGATACAGTTGGTTGGGTGGAAGACAGTGGATTTTCTGACTGATTCTATTGCTTTCTGAATTTGTAGAGTTAGGTTATTTACTGCTGAGTCTATCTCTTTTTTTTTTACTGATGTTGTGCACCGGACCAATATGATCGGGAAGGACCTTGGCTAACTTGTCCCATGGTATGAATGTGTGCAGAGGAGAGAATTGATCGGATGAACCTAGATTAAGCACCATGGGACTGCGGTCAGAAGATAATTCGTTAACTGATTCCAATTTGAATTGGTATCTTATATTTTTAAAGATGACTATGTCTAGTACATCCGAGCTACCTGGAGAGCTGGAGTGTGTGGGCTCGGTAGGACCGGCCACAACAACAGAGTTGAGCATTGCAAAGTTGAATAGTGTGTGGCCTTTGGTGTTAGTTGAAGAGCTGTACCAAGCTGTGTGTTTTGAGTTGAGGTCTCCTGCTATTATTATGGAGTCATTTGGAACAAGTATGGAGCCCACATCTGTTTTCAGCAGCGAAATGCTCAGGAGGATTATAAGCAGCATAGATCTTGAGACTCCCAGCATTGCAGGTATGTACTTCGACACCAGTGACCTCCAGTTTTACTGTTTGGGGCTTGTCTATTGTATTATGATTCAAATAACTCTTAATATATATGGCTGAGCCTTCACCTCTTGTGCCAATTCTGTCTTTCTGTACATAGTGTATCCAGGGATGTTTGGGTTATTAGCTGGTCTTAGGTGTGTTTCGCCAATCAAGATGATATCACCACTGAGACGAGTCGCAAATTCTTGAAGTTCCAAGACATTGTTCATCAATCCATTTGCATTCCATGCAATTATCTTAAGAGCTTTTGGTTTGAATTTTTTACTCATGACAGATGGCTATTATAATGGTTTGAGTGCTTTGCAGGAATCTCTTTCTGGAAGATGATGGGCATGTCTTGCTGAATTCCTGCAGCATGGTGGAAAGTGAGGCTGTTAAAACTGATGTTATGTTGGAGCTTTCCAGCTCGAGAGATGGAAGGCTTAGTTCTTGCATGCTCAGCATATGTTTTGGTCATGGTTGTTCCTTCCTGTTGAAGGTGAGGTGTTTCGGACTGGGCGACGATCTGCTGGGTTGCTTAAAACGTTGTTATGTGGAGGAGCAAGATTGACTTTTGTTGATCCGCGATTTTTTTGATTGGAAAGGCATCCCCATGTAGTTGACGGGGTGAGGTCCTCTGCAGTTTGTATAGCAGCCTGCAGTTGAGCGTGGCTTGGTGCATGTGATGGTCTGGTGTCCCTCGCCGCACTTCAAGCACCTGAAGGCTGCCTTACATAATTTTTGGGTATGTCCAAAAAGTGTCATAGATGCCAAAAACCTTTGGCATCTATGACACTGTCCTGCAGATGCTCTTTTCCTAAGAGGCTCAGTTGAAATCTTGAGTCCGCTTACTACTGTCAGTTCATAGATCTGTTTTTGTGTGTTGCTTATTTCCACCAACACCAAAGGCATTGGTCTTTTATCTGATCTGAGCATCCTGCTCACTTTTACTGGGGACAGGCCCTGTCTGGAGAGATCAGTGCTCACATCTTCAGGAGTGATACCTTCAGCTGTCCCACGTAGAACCACCTTCCGGTTCTTTTCGCTGGGTGAAGTGAAGGTGTGGTATGGAATATTAGCATTGTCCATAAATATGGTCATCTGTCTGTAATAGATGACAGTAGTGGGTTGTATTTTAACTCCCTCATCTGAGTTTTTGGCCCATGAGAATGAGATGTTTTGTTCTCTGTGAGCTGATGAGAAAGGGATCCATTTTTCCTTATCCCTTAAGATGACTGGTGGTATCTTTTCTTTAGGACCATTGAGTGCTTCTATCCCTGTTGTTCAACAATTGGTGGAGATTTTCTCTCCTTTTTGACCATTTGGGATTCTGTATCTGTTTCCAAGGTCTGATAACTGCTGTCTTGGGATGTAGCATCCTCCATACTTGGGAAGTGTGCAAAATTCTGATTGCGTCAGAGTTATGGGATCTTCACTTATGTCATCCATATTGTCCTCTGTGACTGCTGTGGGGGGGGGGGTGTCAAAAAAGCTTGACTTTTCCCAGCCAATTATCACTCAGCAGCTTTCCTAGTCTGAGGAATTCCTTGTATACTTCCTCGAATTTGGACTCATTCAGAAGTTTTGCCATGACAACAATAATTTAGTAATGTGTAAAGACACAGATGGAGAAATAGTAGAGATTTCTCAGGTGTCCCGAACAGGTTACAGGTAGTCCTGTGGATTTCGAGGGGTTCACTTACAAATCCCGTAGACACTCTCAGGTGTCTACCAGCAATAAAATACAACTAGCTATCCTACAGTAGGGAAAAGGACTGTCACGAAATCACTTGGCCACACATTGAAATCCTACCTCCCTAAATAAAACCATAAATTCACCACAGGTCCTTATTACGGGTGGGGCCTGCCGGCCATTAGACCTCGTGCATGTTTTATGCAGAGGGAGCAGTAGGAAACAAGCTGTGTCTGCGCAGTGCAATGCGCGTTTCGTGAAAAACCTTGTATACAAACTAATCAGGCTCAGTCTAATAACAACAGTCGTTATTATTATTAATATTAATCACCGCGTCTCACGGTCGATTAAATTTCCATCTCCATCCATACCTGTCAACAAGAATCATTACTTGAAAATTTTTTATTCATATAGAAATGATTGTATTATTAAAAAAGTGTAGTATGAATTTTAAAATATTTATAAAATGCTCAAGAATAATGAAACTTTCTTTTAAAGTTTTCTTTATTATATAAATATTTCTCATATATTATATGAAATTATTATTTTTTTTCAAAACTAAAGTTTTGAAAAAAAAAAATTTTTTTTTCTTTTCAAAATAGATTATGCCGCTTTTATGCCAGGTGATAATGCCAATCCTTGTGCATTTCAAGGAAAAAACCATGATCTGCAATATAATCATAGAATTCCAAGTACATTTAAAAACATAATCGTCTTTCTGGTTTCGCATACCTCAACAATCCGAAAAGAGAACAAAACGTAAACATGCACTCATATACATAGATTTTTAACGATAAAATCCATTTTTGAAAAAAAAAAATGCATATTTTGGAATGTAGACCCTGGCTCACACTGCGACATGAAAATTATCTAATACTCACTGCACAATATTCTATAATATGATTTGTATAATTTTCAGAGGCTCATAAAAACAAGTAGACAATGCATGGTAACAAATCGATTAAGGTAATTGATCAAGATATTAAAACAATTGAATGGTCATTGAATTGTAGAAATATTTAATCATTTAATTCAATAATTGCATTTGATACTGATGAATTAAGATTATGAAAAAAAAAAGAATATCGATAAAAAATGGTTATTTATAGAATAATATGCATGTTATTAAAATACTAACGGTATATTGATGTTTCTTTGGGCAATCATTAATAGTCCATAGAACTTTGAGATCTAGAACCAATATTGACTTAGAAATATAAACACGTATAAAATGCAGTTAAATTATTTTAGATAATTTCTTCGTATTGTATTCAACATGCTAAAGCAAATTCACCTAAAAGTGTAATTTTTAGAACCTTCGAATTTCAATCGATGTGGTTTTTTTTAGAATAATAGAACAGTTCTTTTTAAATATCTTGGAAACATATTTAAGTAGGTGTTTTTCTTTAAAACTATACAAAAGGTAACTCAGTGTGTAAGCTTCTAAAGTTTAAAATTTTTGTTTTAATTAAAATAAACTTATTTTATTTATCTATAAAAAAAGAAACGTTTTATGTCTTCTTTATAAAGATTTATTTAAAAAAAATTTAAAAATGTCATTTTTTTTGCAATTGATACTAATACCCCATATAAAAGAGAACTAAATAATAATCCAAATAATTCTTTAGTCTTTCCGAAGGTGAAGATTATGGAGTTTGGATAGATGAAATCCTGGGAGGGTAATGGATGGCAATGCTGCAGCCAATGAAGTTCTAACTGAGGCTCGGCTATTGCTGTTACCCTCCTGCCATGATCAGAGCTTAAATAGCTCAATACCTTATCCCTACACTGTCCTCTACAGATAACGGGGAAGATGAAAAGCATTCTTGCTTCGTCCCTTTAAGCCAGTCCTTAAGGAAAAACAAGAAGTCTTTCCGAAGAATATTGGATTACAAATCCTTTTTAGAACTTCCAGGGTAACGAATGACAATTGTAGCCAATGAAGTTTTAACTGAGGCTCGGCTATTGCTGTTACCCAGCCATGACCAGAGCTTTTAGATCAATAACATCCCCCCCCACTCACAGATTTTTTTCATTCAGACGACGGGATAAAGAGTCAAGGACTCAGTCCATCTCCCAGTTCTTTTAAGAACTTTAAGAGTCTTTCCGAAGTGAGAATAGGAGAATCGACCGTGAGATGCGGTGATTAATACCCTTGGAGGGTAATGGATGGCAGTGCTGTAGCCAATCAAATTCTAACTGACGCTCGGCTATTGTTGTTACCCTCTTGCCATGATCAGAGCTTTAATATCTCAATACCTTATCCCTACACTGTCCTCTACAGATAACGGGGAAGATGAAAAGCATTCTTGCTTCGCCCCTTTAAGCCAGTTCCTTATAAGGAATTTCTAGTCTTTCCGAAATTGCAATATATTTCTTTGCATAATTTAAATGGCGAACAAACCTCTTTAATCTCATAGTTGCTACATTAAGAACCATAACGTACCAAGCACTTTAATATATTTTCTTAATTGTGTATTAACCGTGAAAATGATGAAACATAATCATCACTAAAATTTAATTCATACAATTATCAAACTCTTATAAAAGACCCAAGAAAAATTAGTGAAAGGGAAAAGAAAAATTGTAATTACTACCACATTCCTCTTGGGACCTAATTAAACATCTTAGCGAAATCTGAATTGAAATAATTTCCTTCTTTTTGACGAATTATACATTCCCGCTTCAGACACTGAAAAACCGCATCAACTCTCTTTGTGCTCAGTATAGCAAATGAATAATTAAATTAATTTTCAGTGAGTATGAATAATTTCTTTGTTTCAAGGAGAATTTTTCTCACTCTTTCCGAAGTACTTGATTAAAGTTTGGTAGCTATTACGATTGTTATGACGTCCTTGAAATCTTTGGAAGAACGTAATGAACTTTTGTAGCAGTTTATTACGAAAGTAACATCCTCCCCTATCTTTGAGTATCCTTTACCTGAAAAAGATTACAGCTCAGATAGTGAATAAATCCAGTACTTGATCCGTTTTGGAGTTTCAAATCGCTTTCAGCGAGTCATTTTATATACAGCGTGAGTGGGTCATGGTGTGGTTTGGCCAATAAATATTGCGATTAAACTATTTTTATTTTCCCTCCCAAATTTCTTTTTAAGCTGAAACGTAAACAGATGGTGACTTCAAGGTTATTTCTTAGCTGAAAATAATCTTTTCCTCGAAAATAAGGCTTATCTTTTTCTCACATGTGTTGTCTTAACTTACTTAAGTAGTTTTTTATTTTTTCTTTCGGTTCTAGAGTACTTATTTAACTTAGTAACTTTTGTTTGTATTTGATGTTTTTGTATCTAAAGAACCAACTACGATCATTGTCAATATCAGGTGATTGTGACGTGGTCAACAATAGCCCTCGTTCACCTAAACAGCTTAGCTAGCAGTCACGAGATATGTTGTGTATTTCCAATGGCTTGCTCTTTTTAACCGTAACCATGGTAACTGGTGATAGATGAAATAACTCTCGGAACATAATACTCATCACAAACAGAAGGTTTCTACAATAGATACTTTGCCACAGGTTCTATACGTGGATGGCGATGATGCTTAAGCGGTAACGGAAGTTGAGAGGAGCATAAGGAAGACATTTAGAACGAATGACTGAATCCGACTACGAAAGTTAACCCATTATAGCCGACTATAAAGCTGACGTCATTGAAAATGTTATTATGGAACTTCTTTCCGGAGTTTATATCTCTCAACGAAGGAACAAAGGAGAGCATTTGGATAACCACTTGACTTCCTATAGAATTTTTATCTCGTGTGTGATGATGCGAGACAAGAAGACTAAAACGATACTTACTGTAAAGCTTTATTGTAGCAACCGTTTTATTCTCCTCTAGTTTCATATTACTTTCTTGTGACAAAGTTTAAGTCTAAGAAAAGTATAAAATGAGACAATCAGTTAAGGTGTACTCGTATTTGTAGTTGTAGTACTATGACATTCCTAGAATGTTTCTTTGAGGATAGATATGTAGGTTATAGAACCATTGGAGTCGAGGTTAACGATTAGGACTGGATTGTTAGATTAATGTTTCCGTTTTGAAAGATATTTATTTATTTATTTTATGTCATTTCATTGACTTTATTTTATTTGTTTATTTATTGTACTTTATATCATTTATTTATTTATTTTTGTATGCTGTTTTCTCAGACTTCCGTTTTACATAAAAAATAGTAACGCAAAATAAAAAATAAAGAGAAGAAATAAATGAAGTAAAATAAACCCTATTAGAACTGTAGGTAGTAATCTGCACCCTTTGTCATCATCAGTAGTTGAGTTCATGGCTACAGATGATTTCTAGACCTACAGGTAAGAACAGGAGATGGAGACAGAAAACTTCTCCATTTCATTTTCCTAGCTGTAACTTGTATTATCATTTAAGGTAATGTAACATCTACATTACCTTTTTATGATTTTCTTAGTAAAAACAGGAGTTTTTGAAAAAATGTTTATATGCACTAAGTCAGAAACTGGATGAGCCAGGAAAAGCAGAGAAAAAAATTCCTTGGGTCGGTGACTAACTATTGTGTTTATCTCTTTGCTGATCTAGCATTATAAAGGTTGTCACAAGACTACACAACTTGCTCGGATAGTATAGTTTCAGGCCTTATTTCGGTACCAATCTGTTTAGTCAGTAAGCGAACTGGAAGAATATTATATTATCATTGCATGTAAGTCTTCATTTTGTCTTGACCGTTGCTTGATTCTATTCTTTTACAATCTTCCTGACTTCTTAAATACTCAAATTACTTTGCTATAGCAATAATATAACCATTGATACTTTTATCTACAAATAAGGATTCAGGGCATTTCGTCCAATGCAAAACTTGTCCAATCCCTAGATTTCGTCTATTACTTTTCTCGTCCAGTAGGATATTTCGTCCAATCCCTCATATTAGTCCAAGGAGTTATAAGTAGCTTGTGATCATTAATAATAGTCAGTTGACACAAAAGAGAAGGGCGCAAGACAGTATACATGGTCCACCCTCACACGTTTGGTTAGGTTAGTAAGTTGACATATTTGTTAGTCAGTTGACACAAAAGAGAAGGGCCCAAGGCAATATGCATAGTCCACCCTCACACGTTTGGTTACGTTAGTTATTAGTTGACACATTGGTTGGTCAGTTGGCATAGTAGTAGGTTAATTAGCCGACATCGATGGGACAAATTGAGATTGGACGAAATGTCCGAACGGATGTTTCGTTTAAAACCATTTCGTTTTACCATTTTATATATTTTATAACTTTTTTATAACTTTTTCCAAGGGAAAAGTTATAAAATGGTAAAAAAATTTGGACTATCTGCCTTCTAATCACAAATAATGCTACAACTTGAACTTGAACTTAATTGGTTGATGGACTGAGTCCTTGACTCTTTATCCCTTCATCTGGATTTTATATTGTGGGTGATGAGATTATTGTGGGTAATTTACCCGCTCATTATGAGCATTGAGGCTGTATCAGCTTTCTCTTGCGATGGAGGATTTCGGTTTTTTATGTTTGAAACGATCTGAGGGCTTGTAGTCCGCTGCCTGTCGAACTAACTGATTTGGGTGATTATCCGTGATTGTGAAGAATTTCTCTGCAATGTTTGTCATGTAGGTCTTAATATCTGGAAGATTGGCTTCTTGATGTAACTGGATGTTTCTGATGAACCATGGGGCATTAAATGCCATTCTTAGGCATTTATTCTGTATTATCTGAAGTCTGTTGATGTTGCTTTTAGTCGTGTGACCCCAGGTTGGAAATAATGCTACACTTGAACTTAATTGGTTGATGGACTGAGTCCTTGACTCTTTATCCCTTCATCTGGATTTTAGATTGTGGGTGATGAGATTATTGTGGGTAATTTACCCGCTCATTGTGAGCATTGAGGCTGTATCAGCTTTCTCTTGCGATGGAGGATTTCGGTTTTTTATGTTTGAAACGATCTGAGGGCTTGTAGTCCGCTGCCTGTCGAACTAACTGATTTGGGTGATTATCCGTGATTGTGAAGAATTTCTCTGCAATGCTTGTCATGTAGGTCTTAATATCTGGAAGATTGGCTTCTTGATGTAATTGGGTGTTTCTGATGAACCATGGGGCATTAAATGCCATTCTTAGGCATTTATTCTGTATTATCTGAAGTCTGTTGATGTTGCTTTTAGTCGTGTGACCCCAGGTTGGAGAGGCATAAGTTAGTTGCGGTCTGATTACCGATTTGAAAAGTAAGATTTTGTTGCTTATGCTTAGGAAGCTGTTCCTGTTCAAAAGTGGATATAGCTGTGCTATAGTCTGACTTGCCTTAGTGGTAACACTATCCATATGTGACTTGAAGTTTAGACGTCTATCAAGATGAATTCCCAGATATTTGGTAGAATTGCGCCAAGGGATGATTTTACCAAACATTTGTATGCTTGTATTCGGTTCTGCCTTACGTCTGGTGAAAAGTACTGCAGAGCTTTTGTTTGGATTAATTGCGATACGCCACTTGGTGTACCAATCCTCCAATTCATTGACTGCTCTCTGCAGCTTGATTGTGGCCAGGTGTGGACGGAGGGATCTGGCTATAATGATTGTATCGTCGGCATACAGAGCGGTGATAGCTGGAGACAGTTTGGGGAGATCTGCCATGTATATGGAGAAGAGCAGGGGAGATAGTAGAGAGCCTTGAGGTACTCCGGCCGTGATTCTCCTCTCCGTGGATCTGATACCGTTGAGTTTTATTTTAAATTTTCTGTTGTGTAGATATGATTTGATAAGTAGCACTAGTGGCAATGGAATACCAACTTCGTGTAGTTTAAAAATTAGTCCATGATGCCATACTCTATCAAATGCCTGGGTGATGTCTAGAAAAACTGCGCCAGTGTGTTGGTGCCATTCATACCCTTGGGTTATATGTTCGATAACTCTGTAAATTTGTAGCGTTGTGGAGTGATATTTCCTAAAGCCGAATTGTTCATCTTGAATTATATGGTTCATATCTGTTGCCTCTTGAAGCCGTGTGAGAATAGCACGTTCGGCTATCTTACCTATGCATGAAAGAAGGCTGATTGGTCTGTAATTTACAGGAAACTGTGTATTTTTCCCAGGTTTGGGAATTAGGAAAACGTCGGCAATTTTCCATCGTTGTGGGAAATAATTTAGCCGGAAGATGGCATTAATGATGGCTACTAGATGCATAACCCCTTTGCGAGGAAGTAACTTGAGTACCGTATTTGTTATTCCATCTGGACCTGGAGCCTTTTTGTTATTTAGTTTTCTTAAAATCTCATATACTTCTGTTGGTGATACGGATTTGTTATTGGATTGGAATGAGGCATTTTGAGTTATTTTACGCACTTGGGTGTGAATTTTACTTATGAAATTTATATCTGTATTGATATAATTGGGGCTGCATTGTTTTTCTAAACTGTCAGCAAATGCTTCAGCTTTTTCCTCGTCGTTGTAGACAACATTAGATTCACCTTGGATTGTAGGAAATGTAAAACGCTTTGAACGGAGTGATTTCATCATTTTCCATATTGATTGATCCTCTGTGTTTAATTGGAGAATTTTGTTATTCCAGAGTTGGTTACGGTGGTCCTTTAGGGCATATCGAACTTGGTTTGTTGCTCTATTGACTGCTTGTTTATCCGCTGGGTCCATTGTTCTCTGATATTGTCTTCTTAATCTGTTTTTCTCTTGGATAAGACGTTTTATATCCTGTGGAAGTTTATTTGATGGTGTACATTTGGTTATATTTGTTACCTGCGTTATAGCTGTCAGCAGTTGTTTTTCAAGAGTCTTCACTGCTTTTTCTACATCTTCAGCAGATGTTATATGCGGTATTGGACCAAGGTTTTCCTGGAAGGCTGAGGGAAGTTGTTTCCAATTTATAAATGCGGTGGTGTTTTCTGTTATATCTTGTATGGTGCCTAGTTGTAATATGATGGGGTTATGATCAGAACTTAAGTCGTTGATTGCTTGTATCTGATAGCTGTGCGCTATGTTTTTTAATATAGCTATATCTAGTACATCAGGACGACCGGTAGCTCCATAATGTGTGGGTTCAGTGGGTCCTATTACTGTTATATTTCTTGAAGTGGTGTAAGAGTTGAGTATTCTTCCATTAATATTTGAGTTTCTGCTATTCCAGACTGAGTGTTTGGCATTAAGATCTCCGGCTATAATCACTGCTCTGCCTGTATTTAGTATCACCTCTAAGTCAGATTCAAGGAGTTTTTTATTTGGGGGATTGTAGGCTGCATATATCGTAATGCTGCTTGTATTTTCCATATGTATTTCTATTCCTGTAGTGGAAATAATGCTACAATTGACAATTGACAATTGACATTTATGTCTTTAAGGGTGAAGCAAGATGCTTTTCATATTCCCCGCTATCTGTCGTGGTTACAGTGAGGGTAAAATTTACGAGCAGTTTGCTCGCCCTGAATGGGCATGGAGATTATGCATCGTTATAGGAGGCATACTCCTCCAAGGTTTTTATATATATCAAAAATAATAAAATCAGAAAATGGTGTTAAGTGATTATTATTATTTTTTCTTAAAATTTAAAAAACAATCAACTAATTAAAATAAAAATATAATTTATCATAAAAATGTAACTGGAAAATATATAAATAAATCTATAAAATTTTTGACAGGCTTGCAGTACAGCAAAAATATTACATATGCAGAGCAATTTCAAATTTCAGCATTCCATGGCCTTTGACTATCCTCGGATGACGAGAATATCGAACGACTGATCGAGATTAATCTAGTTCAGTGGAAAAACAGCTATGTTTGCTGATACAGAAAATGAATTGTTGAACGAACTCATAAACCATGCAAAGCCGTTCATTATGTTGTCATGTGACATCCTCCAGGGATGAACAATTTGTTGTATTATTCCATCGTTTGATAATTTTAACTAGTAGCCTTATTAAGTAGAAATCAATCGAACAGAAAGGAATGCAATTATTAGCGAGATTCGTATCTTCTCAAAAAAAAAAAAAAAAAAAAATAGGGAAAAGGAAAATAGCTGCAGGAAGTATTTCTCTGTAATCTTTTGAGTCTTTCGGTTTTTCTTATTCGCTGTCTTGGAACTTATTAATGTCTAATTGCATTTAAATATTCATTACTCACATTTCTCGGTGGTATTGCAAAAAATCACTTATACTATCATTCCCAAAGGCTTAAAACGATGTTGTATTATTCATTTAGATGGGTAAACTTTCATTTATTTATTTATTTTTAAAAATCCAAATTTATGTCGAAATATTTGAGTACAGTATTAATAAAAATAAAGTTTTGGGAATTATTCTTGTCATGCGAAATTTGTAATATATTTTGCTTATATACTGGATAAAATTGTCCAAAACAATAGTGAACTTTATAAAGTATGTATGTTTCGTTTTTTGTTTCTTTCGAAAGAGTTGTAGCAACAATGTTGCCATAGCAACGCCAAATTTGTTTTACATTTTGCTTATATATTGTATGAAATTGTCAAAAACAGTAGCTAACTTTAGAAAAGCATGTATGTTTCATTTATTCAAAAAGATACAACAATAACAACGTGTGTGGTTGCCATAGCAATCACGCATCACTTAATAAAACTGACAAAAATATCAAGCCAACAATAGCTCCATTTCAATGGCTTCAACAACTAAACGTTTATCACGTCTTACACAATGGAGTACGTCCAAATAATTAAACTCTATCTTGTTCACCAGTTTATCGTATTTTCTATTTATAACGAACTCGTACAGCATAATGTTGATGATAGATGTCATTTGGAGAAATGTTTTGAGTAAGAAACGTATTAGAATGAAAATAACTAGACAGGAACTCTTGAGTTAACTGCATATCTTCCGCATCACAATCTTAACGTGACAAGCGTTTTAATTACTCTTTTAAAGGAGATTAACTCGAGTAAATTAGAGTCTACAAGCAACTGGCGGGGTTGTAAATCTCGCGATCCCACTGAGTAATCACAGAACATTGTTGACGCTCTATACACGCCCATTATGTATCACTGTATTCAATTAAGAATATTGCTTCCTACAGCGAGCGGCCCTCTCGCTATCATAGACGCATTAGTGTTCTGCTCTGTTTCTTCCACCACATGCTAAGGTGAATGCACGTCATAGTTGACCAGTGACGCATTACAATATTGAATATTCCAATTAGCAGCCGTGGCTAAACGTTCGGAAATCCTCCCACTTCAACTCACATATTAGCACTGATTTAAGCAAAACTGATCGTTTAAAAAAAGCTCAAAGACAGCACGAGACTTCTTAATTAGTTCGCAATGGAAAAGATGTACACTAACTTTCCAAAATAATAGGGACACTAAGGATGAAGTTTTTCTTACAGGAACGCAAACTTACTCGATGCTTATTTTAAATAGTTCATAATAAACTAATTAAAACAACTGAGTAGTTTAAGAATGAAATGAAGGAAGGGAAAGTCTTGGCTTATTGATTGTTTGGACTGAACCAACTTAACGAAGGTTTTCGAATCGAACCCAGGTCTATCCAACTAAAGGACGCTACTATAGAATGCTCAAGGAGCTAATGGGCGATTTCTGATTTACCTTTTTTAGAAGAGTCTTTGTAGCTCACTAGGTATCAACAATGTCCTTTTGATAGAAACTTTTGTTCAAATCCTTTCTATATATATATATATATATATATATATATATATATATATATATATATATATATATATATATAGAAAGTATTTTACCTTGGGTATGATAAATGTTAAAAATACGAAGCAAATTTAAACCTGGTTTTACTCCATTTCCCAAGTAAGCAAACAGACAAACAAGTCAAGTTTGCGCCTGCAAGTGATGCAAGTCTAGCTGAACCTACAGGTAGTGCAAGACCAAGGCAACTCGTGGTAAACGTGGCGTAAGCTCTGATCACTAATCTTAATATTTACCCTTAATGCCAAAACACATCTCCAAGAAGGGGATATATATATTTTTTTATTTTATTTTATTTTATTTTATTTTATTTTATTTTATTTTTTTTTTTTGCATTTAGTCCTAGTGAGTTAGGTAGTCTCTTATCCTGCTTAGGCGGCAGGGTTTTCTTCGCGTCCCAAAACAGAAAAATCGGTCAGAAGAATACACGCAATTTGTAGACTAATATATTGCCTTGGTTGCTTTGTTTTTATTGCTTTAATTATAGTTTAATTTCTCAATTTTGTTATCTAAAATTTATCATCCCCCATTAAATGTTTTCAACCTTTTTTTCCCCAAAAACAAATCTGAAAAAAAAAAAAAAAAAGACTTCTCGAGGATCTCATATTGAGTGCTTTTAAATCAGTAAAAGATATTGGGAAACGAATCAGAATTAAAGTCTTGCCCTTATTTGTGCTTAATCCCTGTTTTTCTTTACATTATTTGACAGGTGAATAAAATATTCTGGTATTAATTAGACTTGTATGTTAATTACTTTTCATTATTGTTCGATTATTTTCATAAACTGAAACACGTAACCTTATTCCAAATAAAGACAGACGATATCTTTATTCTTGCATTATTTACAATGTTTAGGAACAATTATTTAATTTTAGGTTCTTTGTTTTAGTTAACACAAAAAAACACACTTGATATGTTTATTAATAAATACATGGATGTCAATTATTAAATTAAATTAATTAATTAATTAATTTAAATTGAAATAATATTTGGATATTATTAGAATAATATGGATACGAAGCATAAATTAATTGATATACTTTATCCATATGGCCGCTGGGCGGTGCGTGTCCGGAGCCATCGCCTTCCCTACGATGCCCGTCTAAATAAACAGTTACTATTTTCGTATAAGTTATTATTCTATGAGCCCCCTTTTTTCATTCTACTAGATTTTTTTTTATAATATTGGCCGATATTATTAATAATTCTTAGACGCATTATTGTTATTAATTTCTTAACTTCTACACTGCCTTGAGGAGACCTCGCACCTAATGTTATTATTAATAACAGGGTATTAATTATTTTTATTATCTAATTAAAAAGCATTTATTATGAACCAGTATTCATAATAATGACAATGAAATATTTAAATAAAATATCAAGCATTGCAGTTAAATTATTAATTATTAGTGAATAGTAGATCCACTAGAAATCTTTAGTGATGTATTCCCTCCGTGAAAATTCGAGATAAAACTCATTGAGGACGCAAAGAAAGAACCATGGGAAGGTTTTTTATACCGAAAAACAGTCAAGTTAGTCGGAGAACACACGCAATGTCCATAGAAAAATATGTTAAGCGCATAGCTAACCACCCTATTCTATTAAAATTATGATTGGGGAAGCCAAGGATACTTGGCAGGTCGTGGGGACCATAGGACCTGTAGATGACACTGATGGATGAATGAAAATATATATCGAAATTATTCTGACAGATGGCGCTTATTTATAAGTAAAATTGAAAACTGTATTTTTGTTCTTTTGATTTAATAACAAAACAATGAAGGCTACGAGGCCAGTGTATTACGTCTATTGATTGCACCTGTTCTTTGTGGTCAAATATTTTTAATATTTTACCCCAATATCCATAGCCATCATTAAAGTAATCATGATTTTTAAATATGGTGATCATTTCTAATTTTGTTTATGACTAATTATCAGTATTAGATTTAGTCTGATTGTAGTTTCCCTTTAGCTTGTCACAATCACTAGTCTATATTTCCGACTCGAATAAGAATTTGCATTTATTGGCTGCCCAGTGGAAAAAAAATATTGTTTAGAAGGAAAATGTTAAATTGCTTCCAGTTTATAAAACAACAAAAAAAAACTTTGTATATTAGATTCTTTTTTTTTTTTTTTTTAATACAAATAATCTCCGCTATCTGGAACAAAATTTATTAGAAGGATAAAAATCAACCCCGTTTTTTGACAAGTTCTAAGTTACAGCTGTGAACTGACGTTGTTATATTTGTCTTCAGCTTTTTTGTATTAGCACAAGTTAATTTATTTCCTTTTTATTCGCGGAGTTTTATTGAAGATTCACTAGAGAATATTTCATCGAAGTCCGTGACCTTTGCAGCTTTATGGAGAACTTGGGTTCCATTTTCACGTTGTAACCTTCTGCCTTGTGATAAGATTACATACGTAAAATCTTGAAAGAAACATTCTCTAGAAGCAAGACAAATATTTTGCTGGTGTATATAACAAGAGTTGGGGAGAAACCAGCATTTATCGTTTCTTTTGGGAAGTGTGCATTTCAGACTGGAGCGAGATTTCGTAGTTATTGGCAGCTGATTCACTAGAGAATATCTTCCTTATTCACTAGAGAATATCTTCATTTCTGGAACAAGTGTCTTACGTTTATTTCGAGGAATAAAGGTAATCTGAATTTTCAGTAGAATATACTATTCTTCTGCAGTGATCGAGCTTAGTCTGATCGATCTGAGTTTGGATTATACAAAGAGAAAAAAATGAAATACAATTTTCATTTGAATTATGATGTTTGATCATTAATTTGAGGTAATTGCTAGCGGATGATGAGGATGCTACAATATTGACCCTTCGATGTTTTGGTTTGGTTTGAATTTTTGCTACAATTCTAAGCAAAACAAAATAGTCTATTGGAATGACTTAACACTATTATCTCAAATTCAGAGTTTAGTTAACATATTATAATATATCATTTCGGTACACAAAACGAGATATACCAGGTATTGTTTTTATAGGGAAAAAATGAAGTTCTATATGAACATCAACTACGTCTTGATCAACTCTGGATCTGAGGCGAGCCCACAGTCATTGACAGCTTCTCGATCGGGATTAAGGCGTTTATTTATGTTGAAGATTATTATTATTACTTTTGTTATTTTATTTTTATTTATTTGTCTATTTATATAAATAAAACAGTTTTATATATTATTAGTTTAGAACGTCTGGAATTAGTGCTAAGCATCTAGTATTGAGCTTCCGATTACTTGGCTAACGCGTAAACAAAGCCTTAATCTTGCCACGAGAACATGAAAACCTCATCTTGTTGGGGTCTTCTACCAAGCCGTCCATAGCCAATAGTACGACGCTTGCCTTCTTTTAAAAAATATGTTAGCGTTGTCAACTGTTTTGCGAAGGTGAGGAAATAGAAATTCGAATTATATAAAGGACTTCTGTGAAATTTCCGTTCTTTTAAGTTTAAAAAAAAAGTAGATTTTCGTGTCCCAAAACCTTGTATATCTCGTTTGTGTAACGAAATGATCAATTATAATGTAATTATACTCATAATCAATTATAAATCAATTATACTCTGCAAGAAGACAACAGCTATAAATGTTACCGTCTCCTGTTTTCTTAATAAATTACTTATTTCTAAATTTATTTGAAAATTCTTTTTAAGGCAGCTTTTAGACAACTTTAGTTTTAGTTATTGTTTGTAACATCTTATTCTGTGATTATCGTATAAAAAGGCAAAAGCCCTTTCTGTGGTTAAAGCCAGGACGCGGGACGCAGGACTTATATGGCGCAGAGGGTGAAGCTTGACGCTTTTTATATTCCCTGTTGTTTGTTTCGGGAGCAGTGATGGGAGAGATTTGTGAGCTATTTTAGCTCGCCCTGAGTGGGCAGAAGTGGTTATTCGTCGTTGAGTGTTAGGATGGCTTTCGGTCTTTTATGTTTCCAGTGGTCATTACCGTCATAGTTTCCGGCTTGCTGTATTAGTTGGTTTGGATGAGTAGATTTCTTCATAAAGAATTTTTCTGCTAGGGAGCGTAGCAGTGGAGAGATGTAGGGGATATTTATGCCCCGGTGAATCTGGGCGTTCCTGATGAACCACGGGGCGTCCAATATCATTTGTAGGGATTTGTTCTGTAGTCTTTGTAGCTTGAGGATGTTTGTCTTGGAGGTATGGCTCCAGGCTGGGGAGGCATATATAATTGTGGGACGGATGCACTGTCTTGTAGAGTAGATTTTTGTTTCTTGTGCTTAGTTTGCTGTGTCTGTTGATCAAGGGGTACAGCTGGGCGATAACTTTTGAAGCTTCGGTGCATGTGCTCTTGATGTGGCTGTCGAAGCATAATCGTTTGTCGAGAAGTATTCCGAGATATTTTGTTTCAGTTTTCCAGGAAATTTTAGAGTTGAACAGGGTGATGTCTCCTTTGGGGGATGCTCGTCGTCTCGTGAAGAGTATCGTTGTGCTTTTCTGGGGGTTTAATTGTAGTCGCCAGTCTGTAAACCATTTTTCTAGATTCGGGATGGTGTCTTGTAGTTTTTTGGTTACGGGATGTGGTTGGCGGGATCTGGCTAGTATAGTCGTGTCACCTGCATAAAGGGCGATGGTGGATGTGAGAGGATTTTGAGGGATGTCTGCAATATAGATGTTGAACAGGATTGGGGCTAGCAGTGATCCTTGAAGAACTCCAACGAGAATTTTCCTTTGGGTTGAGACTGTTTCATTGATTTTGACTTGCATCCTCCTATTTGAGAGGTATCATTTTATCAGGTGTATCATGTTTAGTGGAAGGTTTGCGATGATAAGTTTGTAGAGGAAGCCTTGGTGCCAGATCTTATCGAAGGCCTTTGAGATGTCTAGGAAGACAGCTCCTGTGTGCTGATTCCAATTAAATCCTGTGGTGATGTATTCTACCAGTCTATGGATCTGTTGGGTGGTGCTGTGATTTTGACGGAAGCCAAATTGTTCTTGTGGAATGATATTTAGTTGGTTGACATGATCTTGGATTCTGATGAGGATGGTTTTCTCTGCTATTTTTCCTAAGTTGGATAGCAAGCTGATGGGACGGTAATTTTCAGGTAGGTGTGAGTCTTTGCCTGGTTTGTGAATTGGGATGATGTCAGCTATTTTCCATGACTGGGGGAAGTGCTGCCATTTGAGGATGGAGTTTATGATGTTTGCCAGATGTGCTATGGCTTTGCGTGGTAGTGCCTTGATGGCTTGGTTAGTGATGCCGTCGGGACCTGGGGCTTTTTTGATCTTGAGGTGGTTGATGATGCCGATTATTTTTTCGATAGGTGAGGTAGGCATTATAGGGCTTGGATTATCATTGGGCGATTTACTGGGAACCTGACTTTACGATGGATCTTGTATACATGGCTGATGTTTAGGTTCTCATATGCAGGACTGCATTGTTTCTTTAGGTTTCTTGCTATGGCTTCAGCTTTGTCAGCATCTGTGTATGCAAGGTGCGTTCTGCTTGGAGAAGGGGAAGGGATTTGCGTTTGTTCCTGAGGTTGTTTAGGAATTTCCATATGGAATGATCTGCTGTGGAGATGGAGGTGAGCTTGTTGTCCCATTGTTGATTGTTGATTCCTGTGGTTCTGGAGAGCTTCTCGGACAGATTTATTTAGTCTGTTGAGGGCCTGTTTTGTCCTGGTGAGCACGTGTGTTGTGGTATCTTTTTCTTTGTCTGTTTTTTCCCCTTATTAAGTTCATGATTTCTTCCGGGAGACGATTTTGTTTGTGGGTGATCGTGGATACTGTGGCTTCTGTTATGGCTTTATTGATTTGATTGGTGAGGTTCTTTATTGCGGGGTCTATTTCTTACTTGGCTTTTATATGGGGAACCGGACCAATGTGTTCTGGTAGCACTTTCCTAAGTTTCTCCCAGACAATGGAGGTTTGGGGGGTGGTCTTTGTTCCCCAAGTGAAGCAGGATTGGGTTGTGATCTGATGATAATTCGTTCAGTGCTTGAATGCTGTACTGGTATTTGATGTTGTGTAGGATGGCGATGTCTAGAATGTCGGCTGTGCAAGTTGGGCTGTGGTGGGTTGGTTCGGTGGGTCTTGTTACGACAGCATTGTTTAATCCTGTGTAGCTGAAGAGGATACGGCCATTTTTATTTGTGGTTCTGCTGTCCCAGGAGGGATGTTTGGAGTTTAAGTCCCCAGCGACGATCATGGATTCATTTATGCCCCGTACAGCATGCAAGTCAGAAAATAGTAGGGTCTTAGCGGGTGAGTTGTAGGCGGCGTAGATTTTAAGTCTTCCAGTTGAGTTTGTGTGGACTTCGACACCGGTGAGTTCTAGGTTGGAGCTTGAGTATTCCATTGTGCCTGATGCAGTTCCTGATAAATATGGCTGTACCATCACCTCTGTAGTCCAGTCAGTCATTTCTATATAGTGTGTAACCTCTCAGTTTTGGATTGTCTGCAGGTCTTAGATGAGTTTCATTAATTGAGATGATGTTGTATCTGTGAGAGAATTCTTGAAGCTCCACTGTCTTGTTTTTTAGGCCATTGGCGTTCCAAGCGGCGATCTGTAATGAATCTTGGAGTAATCTAGTTTTATTCATTAACAAGCATTGATAATTTGGTTTGAGTTTCTTTTAGAAATCTTTTTGTGGAGTTTGGTGAAGGGTATGACTTACTGAAGTCTTGAAGCATGTTTGCCAATAAGGCTGTGATGACTGTTGTCATGTTTGGAAGAATTTGGTCCTGGTGGATATCTTTGGATGGGTGGGCTACTTCGGCGTATATCCTGCTTCGACTGTGGCTTTCCAGACTGTTGGTATTTTCCATTTGTGAGCGCTGGTGTTTTGTTGTCTTTTGTTGAGTGTCAGGCAACTGGGGAGCCGTCGACTCTGGGGCCTATGGGCAGGGTTGAGAGATCTGTTTCATTTGTTGTTTGTTTTGTTCTTAGGGTAGTGATTGCAGCCTCTGTAGTTTGCCGGGTGGGGCCCCACAGTTCGCGCATCTGGCTGGTGAGGTCCTGGGTTTTGAGCAGGTGGCTGTGGGGTTGTTTTGTACACATTTAAGGCATTTGTAGTCTGCTCTGCAGAGTTTCTGTGCGTGTCCGTACTTCTGACATCTGCGGCACTGGCCCGACGAGGCTCTTTTCCTTAGTGGTTCAGTTGTGATTTTCAGACCACAGATCGTTGTTATTGTATATGTTCTTGTGTGTGTTAGGTATCTCTACGACTACTAGGAGCATTGTACTCTTGTCGGCCCGTAACATTCTGCTGACCTTGACAGGTGGGAGATCGGGGAGGCGGAGGTCTTCAATTATTTCATCTGTGCAGATGTTTTCTGTTACTCTCCTAAGTACAACGTTTAGGTTTTTCTCTGACTTCAGTGAGTAAGTATGATATTTAATATCTCACTCATCCATGGTTTTTGTGAGGTGTCTGTAGTCGCCTACTGTGGCAGGCTGGATTTGAACTCCGTCGTCTACGTTTTTTGCCCATGAATAGGCAATTTGGTGGTTTTGCATAATAGGCCTGAGGGCCGTCCATCGTTCTTTTTACTGTAGTACAATTGGCGGGACTTTTTCATTGTTGGGCGTGGGGAGGTCAGTGTTGGGGGCATCTTCTTCCATCCCCTCGTTTACTTAGTCTCCGCTGTTTTACGCTTTTTTCGAGCATGGGTTTCTGTATGATCTTTTGGTGTGGGAACAGAAATTATCAGGTTCATCTTCCCTTCTTCCCCTGGTGTTGAGTTATCCCCTTCTGGGGAGTCATCTGTCACTCAATATAGGTTTAGAAACCCTGGACACTCTACCTCAAATTTCTTCAACAGTTTTTTTGAGGAGGTCAAGCGCCAGCTTCTTATCCAGAGATTGGACATCGTCGGGACTTAAACTGTTCATGTTTAAAAGTATTCAAATATGCTTACCTGAGAAATTATATATATATAATGGCGAAGAGAACGGGCAAGGGCCGGAAAATTGCATCAAAAGTCAAAGTCTTACCTTGTACTCTGCTATCAAAGAAGATTCACAAAATCTAAAACTCACTAATCACCACTGAAATCAAAAACATTCTTCGCAACAACAACCATCATCTGCGGTTAAAGCCAGTCCTTATAGTCCTTGTAAGGACTGGCTTAAAGGGGCGAAGCAAGAATGCTTTTCATCTTCCCCGTTATCTGTAGAGGACAGTGTAGGTATAAGGTGTTATTGAGCTATTAAAGCTCTAATCATGGCAGGAGGGTAACAGCAATAGCCAAGCCTCAGTTAGAACTTCATTGGCTACAGCATTGCCATCCATTACCCTCCAAGGATATATATTTTAATCACCGCATCTCACAATCGATTAACCATTATTCATTTTTTCGGTTAAAGCCAGGAAAAACCTACATTTATTAAAAGTCAATTTAAGCAAAAATTAAAATGGTATATTCTTGCACAACATCCCGAAATGTGTTTATTCAAACAAAATTAAGTTATTTAAGGAACATTTTTTTTTTTGCTATATTCTTTTTCTAAACTAACAGTCTTTATAAGCCATTTTACAGTCTTCTTCACAAACCAACAAATTCTCAAAATATTCACCAGAATTTCTAAATGTTGATCTACTCCCGAGTAAGCCAATCAACGATGGTTAAATTCATTATCGTTTTATTAATCGAGAAAAAACAAATCCTTTTACCTATAACAGAACGAACAAATGTTATCTAATGTTAGATTCGAGGTAATAATTAACCAACGAATTTTTATTAGAGTTTAATTTATAAAAAAATAATATTGAAGAAAAGTAATGCATGAAAAATCTTTCACGATAAAACTATTTTTTCTTATTGTTGTTTAGCAAATTCAGCACCTAGTGACATCTGGTGACATTTCATACCGCTACCAGATGTCACTAGTACTGAATATCACATGATAACGTTGAATTATTCCGTTATTCATTTTTATTATCAAACACATATACTCTAAGCTCGTTTTCAAAAAGATCAATGCGAATTCTGATTTAATCACGCTTATCTACGTAAATTATCACGAATTCTCTCTCTCCCTCTCCATTCTTGGTGTTGTAATACAAATGGTGTCAATAACAAATCATCGATATTTCTTAATTTGTTTACAAAATTTTAGAAGAAATTGAAAAACAAAACCATGACACCTACGCATCACATAATTCGTCATTTGGCGACTTAAACTTTTGTAAACAATTTTTTGTGTGACGAAGATGAGCCTCCGTAGCTAAGTCGGTATAGTCGAAACCCTTTGATCGGAAAGACATGGGTTCGATTCACGTCTATGACGTGAGAAATTTTATCTGGTCTCTTTCGACTAAAGGTGAGTTAGTCGGTCTCATACGGTGTGGAGGTTTTCACCAGGAAACTCGGGTTTTTCTCCCCTCAGAACAGGCAAACCGGTAGTTAATCATGAATCACATCATGGCAGTCAACCTCCTAGATAGGAGATGGCACTTGAATGGGATGGCAAACAATTTTTTAAAAGTATATTTAAGGTCATCCCAATGTAAAATGGTTTTCATATTATTTAACCGCTTTAATGGTCTGAAATTCCATGAAGATGGATCTTAAGACAAGGAAAGGACGGCGTTCAAGATCTTGAAACCAAACGAAATTTGGAAATCTGGTGTGTACTGGCATTCGAAATTGCATTCATAAACTATCATATTTTGAATATATCATTATAGAAGTAGCCAGACCTTGCTAATCATAGATTAGGCATCTGTCGTGTCTGTGAGTATTTAATATACTGAAAACCGTAATCACTAAAGAGGAAAATAACAAAATGAAAACATGTAGTTAATTAATTAACATTGTCCTCTTTTTCATACCTAAATTCATGTTGTTTCTACTTCCCATAAATGAAATCTTACCTCTTGAGTCTCCGATGTTTATCAAAGGAAAAATAATTTTTGTCACTCTTTTCAGAGTGAAAGTGACTTGATTTTTTTTTTCGATAACAGAGACTGGGCAATCGATTTTTAACGCAACTCGAGTTTCATCAATTGTGCTTTGTGAAACTCCATCCTTTAATTTTTTTTGGTTCTGTTTTAGCCTTTTAAATCTAATTGTAAGTCTAAAAGTAATTCCTCTCCCATGGGTTATGTATGTTATTCACTATTATTTTTTATGGTCAGTGTATTATCGTTAAAGATTCTCTAATGTCCCACATTCACTGGCATCTCTCCAAAATTTTCCCCATTGGTCGCAAATAAGTGCGTCCATTCTCTAATCTGAAAAAATGTGTGTTTTTTATTGAAGAAAATCTGAAAGAAATTACAAAATATTGAATTAAGCAAATAGGAACGTCTTTTTCTTTAGAAGAATCACTTCAGAGAAGATCTTTACGATAATGGAGTTTGCTGTGAGTTCTGATAGAAAAGCACAAATTAATACCTTTTAATCGATAGCGATCATTACTTTCTGGTCTTAGAAATATGAAAAGATTTGTGCGAGATGGCCCTCCGGCTTCATCAAGACGACAATGTGGCGAGAAATTAATGGCATTCCGTGAACTAGACCATCGTCCCCCTCCTTGTGAGATAAGTTTTTCTTTCTGTAGACTGCATTAACTTATATTAGTCAATTATGAATGCCTTATTGGATCAGCAGCGATCTAGAGGGAAGCGAGTGTGGTCTGATGGGAGAAAATGAAGTCTAATGGACAATTTTGTTAGTGGATTGGCTTTACTGCTTTTTTTTTTTCCCAAAGTCATTAACAGCACATCTGTTTCGTATCGAATATCTGACTACGTTTACCATCTTCTCAATTAAACTTTAGGATATGAAATGTTTAAAAATAGGTCGGCAATGAATATAATTAGCAATTATTAAGTATATTAATAATGTATACTTGACTACCATTATGCATTAGTGACATCTGGTGGAGTTTAAATGAAATGCCACTAATTTAGTTATTCGTTTTTATATCGGACTTATGTTATTATCTATTCAACTATTAATTTATTATTATTATTATTTATATGATTCTGCCAATGTACATTAACATTGTAGAGCGAGCTCGTATAATATCAATTAATTTGAATAGTAAAATTTTTATTAGAAATGATAATAAGCATATTAATAATAAAGTAGAGATTAATTATATTATGAATTCAATTTACAGCCATTATTATATTTTTTATTTGTAGTAATTAATTACACGAATTTAATTAGCCACCATATTTATAATCGTCTGCTCGGATGTTGTTCTTTGGAATTATGGCCGAAGCATTCTAAAGTCATGAAGGTTAGCGTATTATGTCAGTTCTAAGACTTTTTATCTACCTTCATTAATTGACGTGTAAATACTTCAAGGCCAATTCGATGGTTAGGAAGATTTTTCATATCCTTGACGAAATTCAAATGCAAATCTTTCTAACCAAAGAGCAGGGTCGATATCCACTGAGTGTAGACTCCCTCTTTGGATATCACTGTTATTATTTATCAGGGATAAAACATAGTAATTACAGTAACATTTTACTGCTAATATTAGTACTCAATTCGTTTTTCATAAATATTTTTGAAAAAGGAAAGGAAATGATGATATATATTATATTAGCACTCAATTCGTTTTTCATATTTTCATAAATAAAAAGGAAAGGAAATGATGATATATATTATATTATATATATATTATATATTAATTATATATTAACACTCAATTCGTTTTTCATATTTTCATAAATATTATTTATTTATGAAAAAGGAACGGATAAATAAATATGAAAAAGGAGCGGAAATGATGAAATTACAATTAAATTCTTTAATGGTAATTTTTAATATACAATCCTTTCATACTTAACTAAAAGGTGTTTAAGATATTATTTATAATTTTTTAAAACCACTTCAAAATTTTAAATATTTTGATTTAATATTTAAGTAAAATATCATTTGCCTAATTATTTCTAATTATAAATTATAAAATCACTACATTAGTTTTTAATATTTAGTTTAAAATAGCATATCTGGTAGTGACTTCTGTTATATTTTAAATTAAACTGGATTCTTCGAGTTGAAAGCTTTGCTCGAGCAGAGACTCTTTGAAATGATGTATTAGTTTCTCTTCCGTCAACACTTATTTGAACTGGAATTATTATAAAAGAAGCTTTTAAAGAGTTCTCATTCTTAAAGGATCTGTTTTCGAATTTCTGTCAACTCTCATAATGGAAATAATTTATTACCGAAACTTGAAATTCAAAGATGTATAAGAAAATAAAGTCACTTGATCTATTTAACTGAAAAGCGAGCCTTAAAGACTTCTTGACATCACTTGCCCATTAAGAGAGTAGAATAGTGAGATTGCGACATGTCCACGCCATCTGTGTTGATACACTTTCAGTGTTTATTTATCCCTTGATGTTTGCTCTTTTCTTGAAGTGTTTATTTTTTTCGGAAAGTTAAGAAGATGGGAAAAATAGCGAACGAGAATTCAACAAAATACATTTTACAAGGCAGTCACGTTATGCGATGTCAAAATTTTCTATTTGGCGTTAAAAGTTTCTGAAACTAGATAAAATATTACAGAATTCTTTGATTAATTGTTTTGATCGATTTTGATTCAGGGAGACCAGATCATAGATGACGTCATAGCCACGCCCACACTGAAATCTGACGCATTTATTAGTTTGACGAACTGTTTATTAATGTATGGCTAATTTTAATGCTGTGGGAATAAATGGAACTTTTATTTTAATTGATTAAATTGCTTGCAATGTAGGCTATATTAGGAATATAGTCTATATATTCTCAATCTATATTTTTACAAGCAATGCAAACATTATTAGATGAAATGTGAGCATGCTGTCAGCATACGAGGATAATCACAAAGTGAAAACAACTAGTTTTTCGTAATTCTAGAAACGTAAAACGTACAAATATAATTTTTCAACTTCATGCCCAATCTCTCGCCTTTCCAGCTCTTATAAAATCAGTCTGCAAAGCATCTTAATATACTGTTTTGCCAAATTTTGACAAAAACGATTCCATTGATTACATAATCTTGTTGTAAAATGGGATAAGATGGTGGAAGTAATGGAAAAGATTGGTATAGATTGGAAAGACAGAAGGCTAATTATTTCACTATATATATATGGGATAAACTGCCATGGTGAGAGACATATATGGTACAACAGAACCAGGTATCATTGGACGAAGAGTAAGACAAGGCTGTCCTCTGTCATTAATTTCGTTTAACATGTATTCTGAAGTAATGTTAAAAGAAGCACTGGAGAATTCGGAAGAAGGAATAAAGATTGGAGGTAGACAAATATTTCCAATAAGATACGCAAATGACAAGGCATTACTAACAAATACTGAAACAAGACTAATATCTATATCTATTGAACAGATTACTGGAATCCTGTATCAATTATGGAATGAAAATTAACATCAGAAAAACAAAGGTGATGAAAATAGTAAGGAAAGAGGAAAATATGGATATCAGAATAAATGAGGAAAATTTTGAATCAAGTAAAGACATTTAAATATCTAGGAAGTGTTATTAGCAGTGATGGAAGATGTAAAAGTGACATAAAAACAAGAATAGCGATGGAAAGAGATGACTTTAATAGAAAATGGAATTTATTCAGAAGTAAAATGGATAGAAATCTAAAGAAAAGACTAATAAAATGTTATGCGTGGAGTGGTGCCCTCTATGCAGCTGAAACTTGGATATTGAAGAAAGAAGGAATTAAGATTTTGGAAAGCTTTGAGATGTGGATTTGGAGAAGGATGGAAAAAATCAAATGGACAGATAAAATAAATAATGAAGAGGTCTAAAAAGAGTAGTAGAAGAAAGAAGTCTGTTAAGGAGGATAAAAAGAAGCAAGGGAAACTGGATCGGACATATTTTGAGAGGGAATGGAATCACCAGAGATGCCACCGAAGGAAAAATAGAAAAAGAAAAAGACACAGAGGAAGAGTAAGGAAAACAATGCTAGATGACATGCTGAATGGAGACAGGTACACAACCTTGAAAGAGAAGGTTCAGAACAGAAGAGAGGAAGAGAGTGGAAGGAAAGTTTCTACTACTAAAAGAAAAACCTGCTCAAATGGTACAATACTCAAGAAGAAGAATCTTGTTCTGTACATTTTCATTTGCAAATATTATCAAACGAAATTCAGCCACACTGGAGTTATTGCAATATCAAATTTCGGTGTTTGTTTTGCCAACATATCCCTCCCAAATGTTCCCATTGAGAAAAAAAATTCAACTCAACGAATGAGAACAACCTTTTTAGTTTTTAATGCGAGCATGGACGCCTTCTCTGATTTTGTTATCATTTGAAAACAGAAATTTATTTTTTTAAATTCTTTTATAAGACTAAAATATAATAATCCCTTAGGAACAGATGCAAACATATTTACCTACATCGATTACACGAGTACTAATAAGCATAGTCTTATTTAGTTATAGATTAAGAATGACTTTAAAGCCCGAGTTCTTATTTTTATTATTCTTTCACTGAAACTTCTACTTTTAAGAATATTTCATAAATGATTCTGCAATTCTGACTGGAGGAATTTTAGTCATATTTATCGTTTAGATTTCCTGCAAAAATTTATTGCGCCATTCCAGTTTTTGTTTTCATCTGATCATTTATAGGAGCGAAATATGCCAGAATTCTATATTACGATAATTACAGTCTCGCTGTATTTTTTTAAAATAACATTTGGAAATTCGGATGTACTCCTTGAGATGTTTATGTTACCTAATATTGCTTTCAATGCGGGCGCTTGTTTTGACAAACTTATTCGAAGTAATAGTCAAATTTAGTTCACTAGATGGATGGAATATTTAATGAAATTTATGTTAAAAATAAGATTTATATTACATTGTTTTCAAATATTTTCCATTTCGGTTCTCAATTTATTATAATACAACAAAATTACAAGTCAGCACTGCCTAAATGAAGATGAAATAGACGAATTATAAATTACCACCACTTCACACAGTTATTTCAATAACAAAGTTGTGTCATATTCCTCAAGAAATTTCTCTTAGAACAACGGAAATATCGACAATAACAACTTTAGCTGTGATCAATATTTAATAGTGTAGCCTTTATAAACAGCTATGGGATGTTAATCTTAACTACGCACCATAGAATAGAATAGCAATCATTATTCTACAGGTCCGTAAAACTAGCTAAAATAGGCTAGTTTCACCTGGTGAAATCCCTAGAGGAATGCTGAACTGGTATATTTGAGAGACTTGTTTCCAAAAGTATCATGGATAAGAAACGAAACGGAGCCACGAGGGATTCTTCTATCGATAGATATTCTATCTCATCTTCTCTTGTGTTTTATACTCAATGACCTGTAGTGGGGGGGCAAATTATTGGCCTTTTGGCAACCTAATTAATGCTTTTGATAGAGAGGTTAATCTTATATTTAGTGTATGGCTGTCAATTGCGTGTGTGGTCTTCAGCAGGTTCGCCTGTTTTGTGGATCGAAAAACAGGCGAATCGAAACCCGTAGTTTCGATCGTCAATATAGCATCGTCAAAGCCGGCTGAGCTATGGAGGCTGTCGATAAATATAAGTATAATAAATGTATCCTACTTTAATAAGAGTGAAACTGTCTGGATTATGCAAGTTTTAGTTAATGCATTATCCAGGTGTATAAATGGATTCCTTATCGGTAGTATAGGGAGCCCATTCCTTGCCAGATATGTACAGAAAACAACTGCCGATTTCAATTTCTAATCAGTATTCACTTTATGTGATTTTTTCAAGCCCATCACTCTCCTCTGCAACCAACTAAGATCGGTTGTTCATTGGTAATGGGAAGCTTCACTCGATAGAAACCGCGGCACTTTGCATTGATTTTCGTATACCGATATGAAGGGCGAGTTACCTTTGCCGCGCTTCGTGTTTCTCTATTGATAGAGCACCAAATGGCATAATACTCGTGGGGATTTTCTGAAACTGAAGATCTCGAAGGAAATTCGAGCAGGACGCTGAATGTTGCAGAGATTATAAAACCACTCGAACAAATGGGACGTCGTTGGTGGCCTCGTGTTTATAATGCGAACAGAAAAAAAGCAAATTGCTTTGTCGTTGAAAAATAGGGCATGTATGAAATTTTTTGAAACTAAAATATTTATCTGCCTAGTTTCTTGAAATATCATCTCGGTATCACGCTCAACAGCTAGTAGTTAATATACTTTATAATGATTTTTAACAATTTCCTTATTTCGCCTGAAGTATCCCTTGTGTTGCAAAGTGATTTATATTGCAGCCATACCAAATATACTTAAAATCTAAAGATATGAAACGAACTGCTCACATAAATTAGAAAAGAAATTCTACGAAGCATGTAAGAGTACATTTTTTCCAATTCGTCTGGAGCAATTATTTTTTATAAGTATATTTTTCATTTGCATTATTTCTTCGCAGTTATAAGCAAATAAAAATATATAAAAATTTCATTTGACATAATATTGGAATTAAATATAAAATATAAATATTATTAAAATATTTTATTAAATTCTAAAATATAATGCTTTTTTTAGTTTTTTAGAAATACACCTATTAAATAAATCAATAAATTAAATATATTAATTAATGCCGCTTCATAAAAGTAAGCGAACAATCCAAAGTCATTAACCCAAAATGACGAGATAACTCAAATAACTCAAAATGATGAGATATAATTACGCTTGCGTTACTAACAAGAGTGGGACGTATGACGGTTGTCGATTTTCTTCTCGGTAGAACGTGTTAATCAAATATGAGAAACTCTAGTTTTGTAGTGTAGCTGCTAGATTAACTAGCAGAGACATGATTAAAGTTATTTAATTGCGGATTATACTGTATTTAAGATTTAAGAACAGCAGTACAGGAAATTGGACTATAATTGCAAAGAGGGCGATTCGTTAGGCCTAACAGCCGCAAGAATCGCCATTGTTAGCACATTTATTGCAGATCCATTTACTTGCGTTTATACGCAAATCGTTATGATGAATGTGTTAGATTTGGACGCCCTCACAGATTCTCTGGATGAAGAACCAGCGCTTATTCTTGTAAATAAACTTCAAAGGAAGTTTAAACTCAAATGGCCATCAAACATGATAGATCCTGACATCATTATAGACGCTCTAGATAAAGGGATGGCATTCAGCTTCATAAAGAAACTCCTTAAGAAGTTCGAGCTTGAATGGCCCGGCTTCCTAAATTTTTACTCTTTACCCGAGACTGATGAAGATCAAAATGAAGACGCTCCTCAAATGGAGGAAAAATTAAATCTCGTAATCTCGGACTCTACTCATTCAGAACAAGGAGAGACGCACGCGCGCAAAAAGCGCAAAACTTTCGCCTCTGAGTCAGCAAATTAAAATAGCATGGATGAAGATGTCCCCAACACAGATTCCTCTGCCTCCACTAATGAAAAGGTGCGTCCAGTCATTCTTAGGGAAAAGCAGAGATGGACAGCCTTAAGAACCATTATGGCCAACCTGCAGATAAATTACTCCACTGCCAAGAACACAGAGGAGGGCATCAAAATTCAGCCCACTACAGTGACTGACTATAGAAATTTAACCAAGGAGTTGGATGTAAGAGGTATACAATACCATGCCTTCACACTTACCTCGGAGAAAAATTTAAAAGTGGTACTCCAAGGAGTATCAGAAGACATTGAAATAGCTGCTGACCTCAACATGCAAGATCTGCCTCCCATGAAGGTTAGCAGAATGTACAGATCAAACAAGACCCCTATGCCTCTGATAGTGGTGGAAATACACAATATCTATAAAAATATTTATAACTTGAAGAAAATCTGTGAGCTTAAGGTCTCACCAGAGCCACACAGGAAGAGGGCCTCTTCTGGGCAGTGCCATAGATGCCAAAAATTTGGTCATGCCCAGAAGTTGTGCAAAGCTCAATACAGATGTTTAAAATGTGGTGGCACCCACCCCACACATACCTGCTCCAAGCCAAAAACCACCCCGGCTAAGGTGCGCTAATTGTGGTGGCCCCACCCTGCAAATTACAGAGAGTGCATTTGCCACCCAAAAAACAGGCAAATTGAGTTAATCAGTCAATCTACCTCATTATCAGAAACGAAAGCCCCAGAAGCTCAAGTTCATCAGGCTCCTATTAGTTTGAACAAAATGACAGGTGTTCACCCATCATCAACTGAGCCCCCAAGAAAATAAATCTTCAACACCAAACAAGAACATATGCTGACGTGGCGCGCCCCAAAAAAGCAATCCATGATCAGAATATGCCAAATCCACATTCAAATATAACAGCCATCATCACCTCTTCTTTTGTAAATATGTTACAGGATTTCAGTAACGCAAATCCATCACTAAGCACTACTAAACGTTTCTTGCAGCAAACACAGACCATTTTATCTGCACTCTCCAATGCATAGGGAAAAATTCACCCCCGATTCTCTAATGATTATTGCATGAATGCCAACGGCCTTAAAAATAAAATACTAGAAGTGCAGGAATTCAATGACAGATATAATCCGGATATATTATTAATTAATGAAACGCACCTGAGACCTGCTGACAATCCTAAATTCAAAGGATATCAACTTTACAGGAATGATAGGCTGGATTATAGAGGTGGGTGGTGGTACAGCCATCCTCATCAAAAATCACATCAACCATCATACTGTAGCCATTCCTACAACCACTAATCTCGAAGTCACAGGTATCAATGTCATCACAAACTCTGTCGGAAACATAAAAATCTATGCTGCCTATAACCAGCCATCAAAAACATTGCTGATCACAGATCTGGATGCTGTCCTCGGAGTTAAAATACCGGTTATTATCACCGGAGATTTAAACGCAAAACATCACGCCTGGAGCAGTAGGTCTATAAATAGGAATGGCCGCATCCTCTTTAACTACACAAGCTCAAATTGCGCAGCTGTGACTGGCCCCTCAGTGCCAACTCGCCACAATCCGACTGGCTCATCCGACGTCTTGGATATAGCTGTCCTTCAGAATGTCAACCTGCAGTACACCCTGGAATCAGTGAATGAATTATCATCAGACCACAATCCTATTCTGCTCCAACTGGGTTATCAGAGGGCACTTCCCCTTTCGCCTCACACCTTCATTCCCTGGGGAAAACTATTCAAAATGCTTCCAAACTACATTGATTCCATCCCTCATATTAATTCCAAGTAAGAAATTGATTCTGCAGTCAATAAACTTACTGATCAAATCAACACAACCATAGCATCTATCACCTCAAATGCAATTGCTTTTAAGCCTAAACGACTACCAGATGACATAATGAACTTAATCAGGGAAAAACATAAAGCAAGAAAAAGATACCACAACACCAGAGCACCCAAAGACAAAAAATATCTCAACAAAATGAACAGTGCAGTGAGAGATAAAAAACATAAAGCAAGAAAAAGATACCACAACACCAGAGCACCCAAAGACAAAAAATATCTCAACAAAATGAACAGTGCAGTGAGAGATGCACTTAAAGCCCACAGAAACAAACTATGGGAAGACAAATTAGCCTCCATATCACCTGGTGATCAAACCTTCTGGAAGTTCCTGAGAAATATCAAAAACAAAAACAAATCTCTTCCTCCTTCAAATCTGACCTGAACATTGTTTACACAGATGCAGAAAGAGCCGAAACTATAGCTAAAAAACAGTATAGCCCTTCTTATGATAATCCAAATTTCAATCATATTTACAAAGTCCACCGCCACGTCAGACACGTGTTAAAACGGCCTCATACCTGTACCAGCCAACTCACACCTACTTCTCCAGATGAAATTTATGACATTATAAAGAACTTAAAGAATAAAAAAGCTCCAGGGCCTGATGGCATATCCAACAAAGTTATTAAACTGCTACCGCAGAAGGCCATCGTACATCTTACAACAATAATGAATGCTATGTTCAAGTTTAAGTACTTTCCCTCTGCATGGAAGTTGGCAGACGTTGTTCCTATATACAAGCCTGGTCAGGATCATCAGCAGTCTCAAAGTTATCGTCCCATAAGTCCGATTTCTAATTTGGGCAAAATAGGAGAAAAAGCTATCCTTTCCAGAATTCAACTTTCAGTAAAAAAATTAAACATCTTTACTTCAGAACAGTTTGGTTTTAGCCAGTTTCACAGTACCACCCAACAAATTCATAGACTAATCGAATTCATTACCACAAGTTACAATTAGCACCAATACACTGGAGCAGTTTTTCTTGACTTAGAAAAGGCGTTCGACAAATTATGGCACTTTGGACTACTATACAAGTTGATTTTAGCTGGCATTCCATTAGATCTAGTCCAAATTATAAAGGCATTTCTTAGAGGCAGACGAATGCAAGTCAAACTAAATGATATATTATCTACCCAGCGACGCATCTTGGCAGGAGTTCCTCAAGGGTCCCTACTGGCACCGATACTTTTCACGATTTACATGGCGGACATTCCGCACAATCCAATGTCATCTATCATTGCCCTATAAGCAGACGACACAGCTATACTAACCAGATCTATTAAACTGCACCTTGTCACCAAGAAACTGCAAGAAAACCTACAGAGATTAGAGCACTGGTTCTCGGAATGGAGATTGCAAGTAAACTCTCAGAAGAGTATCGCCATGCTCTTCACTAAAACTCAATATCTCTCAAAGATGACATCTTCCTATTTAATTCAAGATTCCCTGGAAAGCAGAAGCCAAATATCTGGGTGTACTGCTGGACAGAAAACTAACCTTCAGTCCACATATAAAAGCCTCATGTACAAAAGTATCAAAAATCATTGCACAGCTTTACCCTTTTATCAATAGCAATAGCAAGCTGGATACCAAAATAAAACTGCTCCTTTATCAGTTGATGATTTAACCCATTATTTCTTATGCATCCCCAGCCTGGAGTCACACCTCAAGCACAAATATCCTCAAACTACAGAGAGTGCAAAACAAATGTCTCCGCATGATCTTAAACTCACCATGGTATATCAGAAATGTTCCACTCCACCGGGATACAAATATCCCCTACATCTACTCTTTCCTGAAGTCTTCAGCAGTAAAGTTCTTCTCAGCATCCTCTTCACATCCAAATGAATTAGTGCAACAAGCAGCAAATTATGATGAAACAGACTTCTCCAAATATAGGAGACCCAAGGCCATCCTACTTCCAAATGAAGATCTTTAAATCGCTCCCACTCAGGCAGAGCACTTAGCTCATAAACGTTTCCCTACACAGCAACCTTATCAGATAGCAGGGATTATAAAAGCATTTTGCTTCACCCTTATAGTCAGAAACGTCTTGTGTCTTGCGTGAAAAGAAGTAAGCAAAATCTTAAACCCTTCTTGCTTCAAACTTTGTTCTAACACCCTTCTGGATGTTTGGTGTGATAGAAGTGTCCCACAAGGCCACTTCACAGGCCACTGACACATTTTAAGTTTATGTTTAAATAAATAAAATATTAAATAAATAAAATATATTAATTAATGTCATTTCATAAAAGAAGTAAGTAAAATCTTAAATCTTTCTTAGTCCTTAAAAGTCCTTAAAAGAACTGGCTTAAAGGGACGAAGCAAGAATGCGTTTCATATTCCCCGTTATCTGCAGAGGACAGTGTAGGGATAAGGTGTTATTGAGCTATTAAAGCTCAGCTCATGGCAGGAGGGTAACAGCAATAACCGAGCCTCAGTTAGAACTTCATTGGCTACAGCATTGCCATCCATTACCCTCCAAGGGTATTAATCACCGCATCTCACGGTCGATTCACACCTAAACCTTTCTAACTTCGTCGTCTATATTTATATATTTATATTGGTTATATTGGAGAGTACCAGAAACAAGTACTGTCATCTCATGTTCCCTAATCCTAACTCTCATTATTATATGCTATAGTATGAGTTGTACGTTTGATTTTTCCGAGTTGCGGGAGAAAAAATCTACTTGTCTGTAACAAAGATTGATAAACAATATAACCTATAATGACCCTTATGGATGTTTGGTGTGATAGAAGTGTTCCACAAGGCTTTATAGGCCACGGACACATTTTAATTGTATGTTTAAATTGTTAATGTGTGCGTATATGTATACTTTATTATTATTTTAATTATTTTCTCCATTTTGCCACGAGCCAAATTGTAGCTCTTGTTCATTATCTAGGATGAAAAACGGCATGCGATCAATGAATTACCCAAATTCGCATTTATATCCGAAAATGTGCACATAACTACTACGAAATATGTTTAAAAAGATAAAATTCACGATTAGCAGATGAAACATATCGTGCCTCGCCACTGCGGTCAAATTGCTTGAGGTACCACGAAATTTATCACCTGGATATAAATGGCTTGTGTGTATATATTCACTTATCTATCTTCTTTCTCTCATTCAGTCTCTCGTCTTTTTCTTGTATTTTATTTTCATTTTTCATTATTTCAATAAAATTAAATATTTATACACAGACGCATAACAGGTCCGATATGGTCAGCTGCCAAAGTGCATAATCATTATACATAAATTATAATAAACCTATCCACCAGCAATTAATCTAATTCTGCCTTAATATTACATAAATTCACAGCATCTATAAACTGCTAATGAAGGCCATTTCCCATATTTTTTACTCTGACAGTAAAAACACTATATGTTTGTTGTAGCTCTTTTTCACAATCTTTTACTAAGACTTTTAGTAGATCCTGGTTCAGCCAAATGCAGCAAATGATAATCTGTTGCATTTGGCTTTATCATTATCATTCCTAATAATCATTTTTCTCCCTTCTAAGGTTAAATGATCGCTGTCACAGATACGGGAGGTAGTTCTGAACAATTAATATAATCTAATTTCTCTGATATTATCAAATACAAGATCATATCCCTCATAGTAAGTTCTGGTTCCTTTTGCTTCACATAATATATTATATACACAAATATTTAAATTTATTTTTATTATTTTAACAAAATTTAAAATTTAGTAAAAGGCGTATTTATATAAATGAACTAATAGGGTTGTTAATAAATTTTATAATATTTATACTTTTTTTTAAAAAATTCTTCATCTTTTTCAATTATTATCTGGGATATTCAGGAGAAAGATTATTATTTTATATTTCAGAAATGAGTTGCATGATTTTCTTCCGAAATTGGTCTATTTCATGATACATATTCATGATACATCTCATGATATTCGGAAATTTATCTGACTTGATGTTATTTAACCCGTTGACTGCTACGGTCGAGTTAACTCGAGCGCGAAAAAAAATGACGTCCTCAAGTGGACACCCTTTGCAGATTATGTAAATTCTATAAAACACTCTTATTGACATTTTTGTGAGTGAACAAATGTATATCAAGAATGTATGACGCTGTCCGGACTTCTTAATTGTGAGAATTTTAATTGATTTTATTTATAAATTTTTTGCAAAATTAATTCAGCACATGGGACAATGTCAGTAGAATATAAAATCAGCAGTTAAAGGGTTAATATTACCTACTAATTTAATATTTCATATTACCTGCTAATCATTTTTATGCCTTTTTTTATTTTTTATCGATAAGGGGTTCCCCTTTTTTTCTCGATCTCCTACCGATTTCAAAAGATCAGAATGAGAAAACCCTGCGTGTGTACTTCTGGCAAATCGGTCAAAATACACACAACGGACATAATACGTTGATCCTTCATACCCTTTATTCCTTTGGCAGTAATTCTACATAATAATAAGAACATCTTATTTCGAGAGAGAGAGAGAGAGAATCATTTTACTTTCTCTTACCTTTAATAAAAATTTCTCTTCGTAGACTAACTCATTCCTTTAGTTAATACAGACAAATATATCACGTCCATGTCCTTTTCATCCTCCTAGAAATATGATGCATTTATCCTCATACTACACTTCTCATCCTCTCTCGCACCGTATAGATTCTAAATCTGCCCAACCTTATAATACTATCTCGGATTTGGATTTGTTCACCAAAGGCCTTCATAAACATGCTTGATGCTCTCCAGAACAGTCATTGTTTAATGTTCCAGTTATTGAATCCAGTTAATGTTGCTGACCAAAATTTATTTATTATTCGTCTTCAAACGTACCCGACCAACTTCTGTTTTTCTCATCTCTTTCATTCTCTCTCTCTCTCTCTCTCTCTCTCTCTCTCTCTCTCTCTCTACCCCTGTTCTTTCGAATAGCTTTCCGACAGAACAGCTTCTAAAGACTACAACCTATATCTTTAAGAAACATTTATAGCATTCTACGTTTTGGTACTGATGTGCTATAAGTATTGCAACTTTTGCAATTTTTCTGATGACAGCACTTTACATTCCTAATACTTGTTTTTTAAGAAAGTTTGCAATGTATCAATAAACGAACCTTCATATTTACAACTAGCAAGAATAATGAGAACCATTGTTAAAGTAATGCAGATTCATTCAATGGCAGTAGGCCAATCTAATTGACTTTAAAGCTTTCAAAACTTGTCCTTCATTATATTACAGAAGTATATTTAGAAATAACGATTAGGCTTGCGTGATCTGGAGAAGTATAAAATTTTTATAGAAAGGATTTTATTTTTTAAAGCTAATGAAATGAATACAACGGAGAATAAATAGTTGGGTGTTCTTATAAAATGCTGGAATCTCTCTCTCTCTCTCTTTTTTTCTTTAATCCATCCATTTATCCAATTCTCGTCCTTCCAACACAGATTGAATGTCCGAATTAGGGGTTTTTGGCAGCTTAATGCAGCCAGTCTGCCATTCCTCTTCTGCATCCAAATAAGGGTAAGTATGTTCTTATGTATGTAGATAAATGTGCTTCCGAGAGGGCAAACCCTTCCACCGCAGTATAAGACCGACGTATTCACCATCGGTTGAAAAGTGGTTTCTCCGCATCCTACACGAGATTCGAATCCCGGTCTTGCCAACCCAATACCGAGTGAGCTACGGACGCTTTCCTATATTGAATGTAATACAGATCACAAGTAAATTTAACCATTTTATTTTAAAAAAATCGGTTTACTTTGAGCATTTTCCTGATTTACGCTTTATGCCCGTAGTCTGCTGTTTCTACATATTTCGTGTGTTCTACTGGCCGATTTGAGGAACGAAAAATCTCAGTTGCCAAACGAAAAAAGTTCTCTACCTACGTATGAAACCGGGCTTCGAACAGTACTGGATCATAAAAATTTTACCTTCAAGCATCAAGAGAACTTTTATGAACTTTTAACACTCTTCGTTGTTGTAAACTTTCGCTACTTTTATCGATTTCGTCAGTTTTAGTTTCGGAGATCTGAAAATATTCTATATCTACTCTGTATGACTAGAGAAAGAATATAAATTGAGATAAATTGTGTCTGAAAGGACAATATTATCATTTACATGTTTATATTATTTCATAAACTTATAGAGTTCTCATTGGATATTCAATAAGCAGTCCCACACACACATACACACACACACACAAAACCAACATACATAACAACGCTCGCACGCACGCGCGCACGCACGCACACACACACACACACACACACACACACACACACACACACACACACACACACACACACACACACACACAGAGAGAGAGAGAGAGAGAGAGAGAAACCCTTTCATAATTAATGAACATTTAAATCTTATTAATGGCTGCTTAAATTACAAATACATACGCCGATTAATTTCTTCAAACTGAATCAGTTTTTCATCTACGCATAGAATATCTAAGAAATCTCATCAATGCAAATTCCTTCACTTGTCGCGACGTTTTTGAAAAAAGATGAAGAAAAAGTGAAAAAAAAAAAACGGAACGCAGAACAATTTGTAAGATCTGTTTAGCGCTGTCTGCTTCAAACGAAGAAGTAAACAAGCTGCTAATGACCATCCATTTAAAGCTTGATAGTATTTGGATGTAATTTATTTCGAAGGACTGAAACTATCTATTCGAATCGATCTCAGCACCACCTAGGGAGTTCATAAGCAATTATCTTAGAAAATTTAGTAGCCTCATTGCTAAAGTAATTTCTTCAAATGGCGTTTTTTTTTATTTTTATTATACGTGCGATAATAAAACTAATGTCGATAGACTGCGGTTGCTATAGCAACAGAGATATCATGTCATTGGAAGAATGGTAGCGAAGTTTTAACAATTGAGGACAACAGTGATTAGCAGCGGAAATGAACATTAGTTCAATATTGTCAGTCAGTCATTCAAGGAGATGCATCCACTTTATTTATGCATTTCTTTCTTGATTGTGTAATTAGATAAACGGCTGGAAATGAATATTTTAAGTGGCTAATATTGTGTTGTACTTATTTCATGTCGCATGTATTTAATAAATAATGCATCATTATCGATAAAGATTAATTAAAATAATGTGTTGCTCTCGTTAGTTATAAATTTGAGAAAATGGCTTAAAACAGGGCAATATAGTTTTCGTCGAAGTCTGCATTATTTTGAATAATCTCTTTTCGGGTTTGACGAACAAATGCGGCGTTTGTATCCCATCGGAAATCTTTATTTATTTTGCGATTTTGACGTACCTGGTCGAATGCAACTCCATCCACACAAGCCATCACAAAGGCACCTTTTTCTTGAACTTATGCAATCAGCATCTGATTGACATTTCCTTAAGCATTGTCGCCCTCTAGCGGCAGCTTCTTCTCTGTTTCTTGGACATCCTTCTGGATCAACAGGTTGAGGATCTGGATCGTAATCTAAAAATAAAGAGAAGCATTAATTCAGCTAAGAAGTAAAATAAATAAAAAAAATATTCGACAGTTATTTTCAACACTTTTAAGTTGTTTAAGAAAAATAAATCTTTCGTGTTTAGTAAAGGCTGGAGGTCTTGTTAATGGCAGCGTCAAGTTGAAACTGAGGCTATCTCTCAAGAAAAATAATAAATTATTTTTCTTGAAAAGATTTTATCATTTAGTAAAGAATTTCTATTTAGTTGAAAGGAAATATTTTAGGTAAAGCAAACATTTACAAACTGAGGGGAATAGCCTTTCTTAAGAGTGGTGAAGTAATGTTCAACTAGCAAACGAAACATAATTTGAAGCGCAATATATTGTTCATCGAATGCAACTTACTTGAAGATTCTCTCTGATATTTATTCAAGAATATCATTAACATATATTTCAGTTAAAATTTCTATTAGCCCAAATCACTGTTTTATGAATGATATCCACTTACACCTAGATGGATAATATTTCAAGTTTGAACCCTAATAAAATAACGATCCTTCATTTGGTATTTTAAAAGTGAATTTTACTAACACTTCTTATTCTAAGTTATGTGCATTAATACTAAGACTATGAATGCGTAAATTAAAAACACTGTGATTTGAGAACCTTCATGCAGAAAAACAAGTCTAAATATTAATATGTTTTTAAATTATGTAAATTTAATTAGTCCTCAGTTTTAGTATTTGAAAAGTCTTTGAATGTATGAATATACAGTTTTTGTTCTTAAATGTGTTTTTAATATATTTCAGATAAGCTTAAGTTGCAGAATTATATAATAAAAAAAGGGACGTGCTTTGAAATTTGAGATTCGAAGCTTTCATAATAATTAAAATGCTAAAAATAGTCGATCAAAATACAGAGGAAAATGAATTTGATCAATAATTGCATTTAAATAAATTATAATGGATCTAATTCAGTATTGCTATTTTCCATAATGCATGATCAGTAAATAATAATGATAATAATAATAACTTATAAACACAACACCAATAAACACGTCACAACCATTGCATCCCCAGCTTTTAAAAAACTAGAATTTCTCTTTCGCTTAAGACGTTACTCCACCTCTGAACACCTGCTAATCTTATAAAACTTACAAATCCGACCAGCTATTGAATACTATTTATCACATTTGGAGTGAGTGTGGGTCCCATAAGAGCTCTCTCAAAATACTTGACTCAATACAGAGGAGAACAATTAGGTTGATTAATGACCATCTCTTACCAACTCACTCCTCCCACTTTGGCGCAGACGTTTGGTTTCTGCATTATGTGTATTCTGTAAATATTTCCACGGCAAATGGTCATCTGAAATAGCATCAATAATTCCCCCACTCAAATCTAAGCCAGTTAGAACACTTATAGCTGCCTCCCAACATCCTTTCACAGTACACCTTGAAACCGACAGAATAAGTTTATTTTCTGTATTGTGGAACAGTCTTCCCTTAATGTGTTTCCCAAGGAATACAATATACAGACTTTTAAATCAAATGTAAACAAGTTCCTCCTTTCCCAACCCACTACCCATATGCGCTACTAATGTACTATAGGTTGATCAACCAACCTTTCTTGTATGGACTCAATATAAGAGGTATTATTATTATTACATTGTAAAATATGTAGCAAATACATCATATATAAGTAATATGCAATCATTTTGAGCACAGAAATTGTAATCAGTAGAATCCTACCTTAAGATATCGTTGTGTATATATATAAGTTTAAACGCATATAACTTAGACATTATGTTCTTGTAAGCAGATATTTGCACATGCATATAATGTAAATAGAAGGCGTGAATAATAAATTTTGTGTGAAAAATTCTTAATTTGTATTAAACAGAAAATATGATGTGTTATTTGTACATATTGTATATACTCTATATGATCATACTTTGAATAAAAAAAGTAAACTCTAACATGCAATCATATTTCCTTGTGTAATTTTTAATTATAATAGTAAATTATGATTGTGGTAGTATTAACGATTTTAATTCTAATGAATAATAATTATTATTGTGGAAATTATAATTAATGATTATGTTAATAATGAGTTTAATATTTATTTAATATTATTTAAAATTTATACCTTATAAATATTTAAATCACAAATATTAATAAAATGAACATTTTAAATGCATATATTACTGATTTTAAATTTGCGAGCTGTATTTTCTGATATAGCTCTAATCTAGTTATTTATTATAAAATAATGAAGTTTAAATATAAATAATGTTGGCAAATATTATATACAATGACAATAATGTTTAAACTTAGAGTTTTTCATTTTTTTAGCATAGAAAAAATCATGTAGGAAATAAACACCATTAACAGATATAAATAGCATAATGTTATGTATGTAGGATAAAGGTATTTATTTATCGGAATTGAAGGAATCAATCTACCGTGAGATGCGGGGCTAGGAATGAACAATCGATCGTGAGATGCGGTGATTGGTTCATTAATGCCTTTGGGGGTGATGGATAGCAACGCAAAGCTGTACCAATGAAGTTTAACTGAGGTTCGGCTGTTGCTGCTACCCCTTTGGGCGAGGAGTTTTTGAGTCCGCTCTCTTAAGGTTTTTACCTTAAGGGAGCACTTTGAGTCTCCGGGGAAAGTGTTCTCCGGCACGGCCCGCTGAGGGGTACTTGCCGGTGAATTATTTCCCTCGGAATGTGAGCGGTTCTGCTCGGTACTCGAGTTTCACTGAGTAGAACCAACGCTGAGATTTGGACGGTCTTTCGCCCACGAATGAGTGGCCTAGAGATCGTCCGATATTTTTGAGATATCACCTTTACTTACACATACGGTGATTGATTTTATATGAGATGCCCATATAGGGTAACGGATGGCAATGCTGAACCAATGAAGTTTAACTGAGGTTCGGCTGTTGCTGTTATCCTGGGTTAATGAGTTCGCTCTCTTAGGTTTTGCCCTAAGGGAGCACTTTGAGTCTCCGGGGAAAGTGTTCTCCTGGCACGGCCCGCTGAGGGGTACTTGCCGGTGAATTATTTCCCTCGGAATGTGAGCGGTTCTGCTCGGTACTCGAGTTTCACTGAGTAGAACCAACGCTGAGATTTGGACGGTCTTTCGCCCACGAATGAGTGGCCTAGAGATCGTCCGATATTTTTGAGATATCACCTTTACTTACACATACGGTGATTGATTTTATATGAGATGCCCATATAGGGTAACGGATGGCAATGCTGAACCAATGAAGTTTAACTGAGGTTCGGCTGTTGCTGTTATCCTGGGTTAATGAGTTCGCTCTCTTAGGTTTTGCCCTAAGGGAGCACTTTGAGTCTCCGGGGAAAGTGTTCTCCTGGCACGGCCCGCTGAGGGGTACTTGCCGGTGAATTATTTTCCTCGGAATGTGAGCGGTTCTGCTCGGTACTCGAGTTTCACTGAGTAGAACCAACGCTGAGATTTGGACGGTCTTTCGCCCACGAATTAGTGGCCTAGAGATCGTCCGATATTTTTGAGATATCACCTTTACTTACACATACGGTGATTGATTCATTCAATCCAATACCCTTGGAGGGTAATGGATGGCAATGCTGTAGACAATGAAGTTCTAACTGAGGCTCGGCTATTGCTGTTACCCTCCTGCCATGATCAGAGCTTTAATAGCTCAATAACACCTTATCCCTACACTGTCCACTACAGATAACGGGGAATATGAAAAGCATTCTTGCTTCGCCCCTTTAAGCCAGTCCTTATAAGGACTATAAGGATTTATTTATCGGTATTTGATTGATTCATTCAATCCATTACCCTTGGAGGATAATGCATGGCAATGCTGTAGCCAATGAAGTTCTAACTGAGGCTCGGTTTTTGCTGTTACCCTCCTGCCATGATCAGAGCTTTAATAGCTCATAACAGCTTATCCCTACACCGTCCTCTATAGATAACGGGGAAGATGAAAAGCATTCTTGCTTCGCCCCTTTAAGCCAGTCCTTATAAGGACTATATTTCACGTTTAAAGAAAGCGTAGTTATATAGCTATTTTGCTATTGTGTCTTCGCTCGTTGTGATTTTCATGCTTTGAGAGTTCGATGAATGAATTTAGGAGTAATCCTATTGGGTGACTCAGTAAAAATTAGAGTGATTTTGGAGATCATCACTCAGAGTTTTTTTTTTTGAAAAAGAGAGGTAACTCCTGCACTTTACCTCATTGTTCTAATAACAGATTATTATGCTGAGGTAGTGCTTAATATTAAAGAAGATTAGAATTTCGCGAGCGAATTAGTGCCAACCTCACGAATTTCAATAATTTTCTTTGGAGGTGAATAAATGTCCAATATTTTGGTTTTGATGATTGAGCGTCGATATAACTGCTCGTTTGAGAACCATTCACGTTAAGAATGCATAACTGCTCTTGTCAGAACTATTGTTTTGCAGTTTCCTGTCATATTTTAAAAGGGAACTGCAAATGATTGTACAGGAATAAACAGTCTGAATGGAGTCAAAGGTTTCGCGTGAAAGAAACACTGGTCTTTCACATCACAACCAATAAGATTTTATCTGAATGCTAAAAGTTTTTGTAAGTTTTACAAAGTACTGAGCAGAAAGTTGTCGTAAAGAAGGATTCCTTGCTTGATCTGCTGACGCCAATATTCACTTCTGTGCGATATTTCATTTGAGGAAATGCTACGGTTGTGCAGAATAAACTGTTCGATATTTTAAATGTTGATTTGAAAGCTGTTTGTGATCATACATCATGGAGGAGATTGTTTACTGTTTCCTGGCTATTCAGTGCAGTACACTAAATTAAACACTTGCATTTCCCCCCATAAATTGTCTTCGAACGGTTAAGTTGGATGGTTAAGGAAGTGCATATCAGCAGTTTTGTCGAGCATCTTGCAGTATAAATGACTGTCAGCTGCCAATTTGGTACATATAATGATGATGTGCGAAGGAAAGAAATACGAAACAATTGAGCAAAAAGGATACCGATCCCTATCCCTGTTTACGAAACACAACAAATTCCTTGTAATACAAATTTGTTCGCAGAATCAAATTGTAAAAGTATGAACTTTTATGAAGGTGGGTTAAATTTGAACCACCCTCGTAGAAGAAGTGAGCCGTAGACAACACGTCTAATAAAAATTTCCAGATATGAACGTGCATTCTTTACTTCATGGGCGAGCAGCTGAAATATCAAGTACTGAAAGCCGGATAACGTTTAGACACATTGCATGCATGAAGACTGAAGATTTCATTCATTAGCTGATATTATTGCAGAATGCATTTTAGATTAAAGAACGTAAGATATGCTTTCTTGAACTGTCCATGTCAACGTCTTGTCACAGCTGGTGATATATTAGTTAAGTTTTAACTATCGTCATAATCAATCCTTTTGTTTTAATATTTATATTCAAAACGGCCTATTGGCGTAGTCTAACTAAACTTAGGATGTAAAGTATTGATCGCATTTTTATCCGGTGTTGCCAAGGTGATTAGAACTATTGTATCTGATGAAAAGGCGTTTAAAAATTATACTGGATAAAATTATTTAATAATGATATATTACTCGTCACCTATATCTGATCTCAGTTCCGCGGAGTATTTCTGGGATGTGGTGTATGTTCGCAAGAAGCATTCTGGGCCTAGCAAAGCTGATGAAACTTAGGAATTAATCGCATATTTGCTTGCGAGAGAGTGTTTCTGGAATCTGGTGGAGTTGCTTTACCAGCTTTATCTAGACTGTTTTGGAGATCACGACTTCGAGCACTCTATTAAGTGGATGCCACTCTTCACAGATTTGTAAACAAAAAAAAAAGTTTTTTTTTTCTGTATAAATGTTTGTATGAAGTTAACAATATTTCTATAGTGCAACATAAAAAGTGTCGTTCTCATTGGAATTTGTAAAACATTCATATTTAAACATACTCAGTAAAATCCATTCTAGTTATCGAAATTATGTGATATTCAAATAAATACAAAATTAATAAAGGAAAAACTCATGTAAAAATATTTTTTTAATAGTATAATTTTCGCCTGTGTGTCACAGACATCTTCAGTACATTTTAAGCTCAAATTAAACAATAATGACAATTCCAAAAAGCGCCACCTAAGTAGCTAGTGTAAGATAACTGAAAGGGTCAATGATTTTCCTAACAAAAAAAAATATATATACAATAAAAATGTAGGAAATATTAGCTGATTTATAAAGTACTATCTCCCATAAAGGAGATACACGTAAACCATCAGATCTGTTTAAAGTTTCACATGTTTCTTTATAAAGCCGTTCCATGAGCAACTGACTTTTGTGAAGGACTCTTGTCTTTTTCCAATGAATCTATGTCTAGTGAAGATGGCATGTTCTGCAAGTCCAGACTGTTCAGGTTCAAGGTATTAAATATAAGACTTATCCTAAATAAGATAATCCACAAGAGCACGGAATCTGGTAGACACCTGGATAATTAAGATGTGGAAGCTTGTCCTTAGGAGAAGTGAGAAAGGTGGAGATTTTTCTGAATGGTCGAAAGGCAACCAGGCAACCGAAAGGTTACTATATTCCTTTCTCTTGTGGATTATCTTATTTCGGACAAACAGGAAGATCTACCACTGTTCGGCTAGACGAACACCAGTCTTATATTCAATACCTTGAACCTGAACAGTCTGGACTTGCGGAACATGCCATCTTCACTAGACATAGAGTTCATTGGAGAAAGACAAGAGTCCTTCACAAAAGTCAGTTGCTCATGGAACGGCTTTATAAAGAAACATGTGAAACTTTACTTCACTCGCCTAACTTAAACAGATCTGATGGTTTACGTCTATCCTCTTTATGGGAGATAGTACTTTATAATTCAGCTAATCTTTCCTAATTTTTTATTGTATTAATTTTTTTTTTGTTAGGAAATTTATTGACCTTTTCAGTTATCTTACACCAGCTACTTAGGTGGCGCTTTTTGGAATTGTCAGTTATTGTTTAATTTGAGCTTAAAATGTGCTGAAGATGTCTGTGACACACAAGCGAAAATTATACTATTAAATAATATTTGAACGTGGGTTTTTCCGTTATTAATTTTGTATTTAGATGTCTGCTCACGGTTTGCCATTATTAAAACTTATGTGATATTCATGTAACATGAAACGAACTAATAACATGTTCATATTTCAAACAGTATATAATAGTTTAATTAACTATTAGGATTTACTTTCTTTATTACTTTATTGGAATGACATTTATATTCCAGTGTAAATACGTTAAATGTAGCCTCTCGTAAAGTCTCGGCTAAAAACAAATGCTATTTACACACTGATGAATATGTTGATTTTGTTTGTTGTTATTCAATGGTTTAAAGCTTCTGGCACACACAGTAGGCCGCGTGTCTTGTAATTAACTCGGTGATAATGACAATATCAATAGTTTGCCCAGTCGGGCCAATGGTGCTAATCAGGACTGTCACAAAACGACTTTGTTGAACTACGGCGAGTAATTGAAATTGATGGGAAGACCGAATGCACAGAAAAAAAGAAGAAATAATTGAAGCCAACGTGTTAAACAACAAAGGTGTTTTCAATTGGTTTTTCCCTGGAGCATTCATTTAACTTAAATATAAAAGAGAGGCCTTCATTATTGAATTTTCAGCGGTCCTAATTGGTTTCTAAAAAACAGAGAAAAAAGAATGGAATCATTGTAAATGGCGCATGGTGGAATAATTAAGTCCTACTGAGTTTGATGATCTTCGTTTATAAGTATTAAAATGTTTCGAATTAACTTGTAATAATCAACAACTGAACGACCAAGCCACCAGAATTTGTTATTATGAATGAGTCATTAAATTACAAGTAATCAGAATACATTATAGGAATGAAAGAATACATCATACTAAGGAGAGATTCCGCAACAAATTTTGACATGCTTTGAGAGGAAAATGGGTTTATCAAATGGCTTCAATAGGTTTCTTTATCATAAAATATAAAATAAAATATAAACAAAATTAAAATAATAATAAGATATAAAATATAAATGAATCTATAATATTCTTTTTTATTTCCTTTAATTATATTAAAATAAAATATTTTAGCTGAATAATTTGTTATTTAATTATGCACCTATTATAAGTTTACTTATGCTGAATTTAACTTCTGACATTGGAAGATTGATGAAGGGAGGAATGGGGAGAGGAATCAAATCGACCGTAAGATGCGGTGATTGATTTTATATGAGATGCCCATATATAGGGTATATAGGGTAACGGATGGCAATGCTGAACCAATGAAGTTTAACTGAGGTTCGGCTGTTGCTGTTATCCTGGGTTAATGAGTTCGCTCTCTTAGGTTTTGCCCTAAGGGAGCACTTTGAGTCTCCGGGGAAAGTGTTCTCCGGCACGGCCCGCTGAGGGGTACTTGCCGGTGAATTATTTTCCTCGGAATATGAGCGGTTCTGCTCGGTACTCCAGTTTCACTGAGTAGAACCAACGCTGAGATTTGGACGGTCTTTCGCCCACGAATGAGTGGCCTAGAGATCGTCCGATATTTTTGAGATATCACCTTTACTTACACATACGGTGATTGATTCATTCAATCCAATACCCTTGTAGGGTAATGGATGGCAATGCTGTAGCCAATGAAGATCTAACTGAGGCTCGGCTATTGTTGTTACCCTCCTGCCATGATCAGAGCTTTAATTGCTCAATAACACCTTATTCCTACACTGTCCTCTACAGATAACGGGGAAGATGAAAAGCATTCTTGCTTCGCCCCTTTAAGCCAGTCCTTATAAGGATGATGAAGGGATGTCCTTTTCAGGACTTCCAAGGTACTAACAAATGGCAATGCTGTAGCCAATGTAGTTTTCACTGAGGCTCGGCTATTGCCGTTACTCAGCCATGACTGGAGCCTTTTAGCTCAATACCACCCCATCCACACAGATTTTCTTCATTCAGATGACGGGATAAAGAGTCAAGGACTCAGTCCATCGCCCAGTTCTTTTAAGAACTTGATGAAGGGATCGGCCGTGAGATGCGGTGATTAATGATTAATACTCTTGCAGGATAACGGATGGCAGTGTTGTAGCCAAAGAAGTTCTGATTGAGGCTCGGCTATTGCTTTTACCCTCCTGCCATGATCAGAGCTTTAACAGGTCAATAACACCTTATCCCTACACTGTCCTCTACAGATAATGGGGAAAATGAAAAGCATTCTTGCTTTGCACCTTTAAGCCAGTCCCTATAAGGACTATATAAAGTAACAGCTAATTCAATGCGCAGCTGCTACGTGAAATCCAGGTTGAAACAGAGGACCAAAAGCCTTTATCGCAAAAGAAAGCTGAAACAACACGAAGAGTGGGTAAAGTACGCACGCCGAACCCCCCCCCCCCTACACATAAAGGAACAAAGATTCAAGGACATACAGTCCATCACTCAAAGAAGTTAACAGTTCAACACAGGGAAAGTTTTTCCCCTTCGTTTTCATCAAGTAATTTAATTCTTATTTCCATTTGCTTACTTGGCAGCAATGCTAATTTTCAGTTATAACTACGGTGACGATATTTTTTTTGGGGAAAATAAAGGACAAATCAGAAATTGTTTCATATTAAAAAAAAGCAAGTTGCATTTATTTGTTTCACTAAAACTAAAAAGCTTTATAACATTTATTATAAAATATAAGCATATACATAGCATTTAAAACAATCAAATTATTACTTAAAAATTTAATTTTGACACTTTTCACAAGATTGAACTCTTTTTAATAAATCAGGTTTGTGTTTTAAAAATTCATAAAACTGTATACAATTCATGCCAAAGTTGCATTTGGTATAAATTCATGCTTTCAATGTTTCGATTTTTAATTGGGGGTTTTCTCTGTGGGTCACTAATTAAACTACGCGTTCAGTGGGGGGCATTAGATCTAGGGAGACATAAGCAAAATTCAACTGTTATTCAATGTTTATAAAAGAAACGTGTTTATCTGTGAAATATTTAAAAATTTCAACCCATCTTCGTTGGCAGGACTCGTCATTTTGTCGCCATTCTTCGATATTTTCACTGGTCACATAACCTTTAATACACGAAACTTCGTCAACTGTTCGCTGTCATTTATATTTAAGTTCCAGTGACCGGAAGCGAACAAAACGCTTTCCACGATTTTCGTCCACAGAGGGGTTTCTCGTAGTAGGACCCATTCAAATACTTCCATTTCCACGAAACAGCTGTCCCAGTTATTTAAGTAATACAGGTTTGGCAAAATTTATGAATTGAATCTTTAAATATGTTGGCATCAATATTCAATTTACTATTTCATTTCACAAAATAAAGGACAAAATAGCTATTTAAAATATATCTAAAGGACAGAGAAGTGATATAAAGGACTGTCCCCTTAAATAAAGGATATATGGTTACCGTAGTTATAACTCAAGCAACAGTGGAAAGAGAAGTTATAAGCAAACCTGGGCTGCGATGGCCAACTCCGGGTGGGAACTTCTTAAAAGGAACTTTCCCTGGCACCCAAATCACATCTGGTTTAAATCTCAATACATAAGAAACAGTACAGACAGAAATAAAAAGAACTTGCAAATAACTATGCCTTTACTATCAATTACAGATATCTAAGATGGCAGATCAATGACGTAATGTACGTGAGCATGCTATTCCTCTTGGTATTTGATGAAACTCAACAGTTTGAAATAGCTGTCAGACTAATGAAAATCGGTAGTACTAGCAAATGAAGGAAATTCCAATGCCAAATAATATATTCTCATAGTCTCTCGTAAATTTCGAAACTTTGAAGTTTCTTTCTATGTTTGGTTATAAAATATGGACGGATCTATAATATCCTTCATTTCAATAGACCACTGTACAGTTGTCTCTTTTCTTAAAAACAAAGATCGAACTTTTCGAATTAAACGCGCAGAGTTAAATATTTTCTCAAATCTTTGCAGAGATCGCATTTTTTTTATTTTTAAAACTCATTTATTTCCTACATATTATATACAGAACAGAGATTCTTATGTCTAATAGGAGATGTTATAACTAAAAAAAAAAAAAAAGGCCGCTTGATATTTTAAAGACAAAACTTCATGGATTTACGTCTTTTTTCAATTGCTGGAAAATAATTAAAATATGTTAATTCAAATAAAAAATATAATCGTTCTTGATACATAAGTGCTTATTTTAATATATGAATTCTATCCTTAATAACAACAGCAAACAATTTTAAAAAAATTCATTTTTAAATGTCACAAAATGTCAATGGATCCGAATTTAGACGCAGGCGTTCGTAAGGGAATGAACCGAGGCATACGAGAATAGTTATCATGATGAATAAGTTCCAGTAGAGCGCTTAACAATATTGCTTTAATTCAATCACATGTTTAATCACGATTACTACAGCAAAGCTAGTTGAACAGGTCTTCACTAGAATGCTGTTTCCGAAGCAGCTGCATACAATAACGAGTAATGAACATTCCGAAGAGAAACGGGGATTACGTATAACATCGCTACGACACTGTCACAGGTGTGACAACTGAGAAACAGCGTATTTCGAAATAGGAATACAGCAAGTTGAAATGTCCCTACATGTCGCACCGGCACATCGGGAGTTTTAAAGAACAATGGAAAGGAAGATATAATATTGAAAGTAGAAAACACACACACACACACACACACACACACACACACACACACACACACACACACACACACACACACACACACACACACACACACACACACACACACACACACACACACACACACACACACACAGAGAGAGAGAGAGAGAGAGAGAGAGAGAGAGATGATAACAATGATGGTAGCGGGATAAATCAGATAGATTGTCCATCAATGATTCAATGATTCTTCATTGTCCATCAATGAAGATCAACGGAAAAAAATTTATATGCAGAGAATAATTAATATCCAAACCAATTCTTCTATCTATTTTAATCGAAATAATTTTATTCGACAATTAGATCACAAAATAATATGATCATAATTCTTCTATGAAGTATAATGTAATTATAATTACACGCTAATTACATATAATTATATTTAATTATAATTACATGTTTACATATTAATTATATTAATCATTACATACTAATTATAATCACGTGTAATTATATAATTACGATGTAATTCTAATTCTATTATAATTTTTGAAACTTAGGAAGCCAATTAAGCCAATTAATGTCATTTCTTTGCTCCACGCCCAAAGCTGCTGTAGTGCATTCGCGAAAAGTCGTAATATTTGCTCTACGTTTGGGAAAAAAATCCTTAAAGAGCATTTCATTTGACTGTGAGTTAGCCGTTATCATTACTAGGGTATTTTCTTCGGAAAATAGAGTTTTGTTTCTGAAAAAAAAAAAGAAAGAAAAGATAAACTGCCAGTGACACATGTTGTTAACAGATATAATAGACTGCCCTTGTTCTTTCGGCCGGAAATTACTCAACATCTCTCTAGAAATTACGTAAAGATGTCTAATTGCAAGTTTTTCATTAGCAGCTTTAATATAATTATTTAATTTAAATAAATCAAAATTACTTCCATGTAGTGTAATCCAGTCATAGATAAATTAATTTTTTTTATCAGTGGTCGAGGAGATGGATTATTGACAGTTGAATAAAATGTTTGCCCTTACAAATGAAATTATTAGAGTTATAAAAAAAAAGATAGACAAGTTTCTCCAGAAGCTAGTGGTTAAGAAAGAGATAAAGTGAGTGTTAAGTTATAAAAAAACACGAAAATTAGGGGAAAAAGATGAAGATAAACATGCGAAATGAAGATGGAAAATATAGGAAGAAAAGTAATTCTAACATTTAATTATCCCAATCTTTTTTTCCACATAAACTATCTTTCCATCTCTTTTTAATGCAACGAATGTAATAACTTTGTTTTTTAGATGTTATTGCATGTAAGCATCTTAAGAAGCCAACAGGTCATCGTTCTCCGAAATATGAATGGCGAGGATGCAACTTAATTACGTAGGTAAATATTTCTCTAATATAAAAAAGAGAACACTTTTATCACTGACTCTCAGCCTCGTTATTAAGGAAGAGTTTTAATCAGCTACAGAAGTAATTGTGTTTTCTGCTTTCAATACTTGAGTTCATTTTCGTTCCTTCTTGTTTAATAAGCTTTCGTTTTTTTTAAATTATGAAATATTAATACTAAAATAAGACATTTTTGATAGAACAGCAATCGCCATGTTAAAATTGTCAGCACAGCTCGTCTTATATTCATATTTTGTATGTTGCAATTTGGTTTATAAGAAGATGGAAATATATTTCATTTAATTTTATAATTTTACCCATTTTTATTTTTTATTAAAAAGAAAATTATACTTGACAAAGAATTATATTCTTATTTTTTATTTGTTTTAAAAAAATAAGAGAAAATAAAAGTTTTTGTCTAAAATTTCTCCACAAATACACTACTTGTATATACACCTCCGAATCAAAAAATTAGAATAATCAAAGAAAATGTGTTGAAGGATTTGCAATTGTAATTTATTGCATAGAAAATAATTACCGTATGTGAATGGTGGAACAGCAATCACCATATATATTAAAAGTCCTTATCCTTATAAGGACTGGCTTAAAGGGGCGAAGCAAGAATGCTTTTCATCTTCCCCGTTATCTGTAGAGGACAATGTGGGGATAAGGTGTTATTGAGCAATTAAAGCTCTCATCATGGCAGGAGGGTAACAGCAATAGCCGAGCCTCAGTTAGAGCTTCATTAGCTACAGCATTACTACATCACCCTCCAAGGGTATTTAATACTTCTACCCGATCTCATATATTTAATACTTCTACCCGATCTCATATATTAAAATTGTCAGCACAGATATTCTTATATTCATATTTTGTATGTTGCAATTTGGTTTATAAGAAGATAGAAATATATTTCATTTAATTTTATAATTTTACCCATTTTTATTTTTTATTAAAAAGAAAATTATACTTGACAAAGAATTATATTCTTATTTTTTATTTATTTTAAAAAAATAAGAGAAAATAAAAGTTTTTGTCTAAAATTTCTCCACAAATACGCTACTTGTATATTCACCTCCGAATCAAAAAATTCGAATAATCATAGAAAATGTCTTGAAGGATATGTAATTGTAATTTATTGCATAGAAAATAATTATTACCAAATGTGAATTAGCATCATATAAATCTACGTGCTTTGTAGATTATATAACCATGTAAACACAGAAAAATGTAATATAAATTATAAGAAAACTGTTATTTGAAAATATTCACAAAATTAGAATAATTTGTGAATAATTCACAATATTAGAATAATGCGAAAATAAATGCACAAACATTACACTCAAAGGGAAACAACGTGATAATTGGTACTTTCTTGCATCGTCCTTAGCTCTTATAACCGTTCATAAACGGTTGAGCATATTATTTACTAGCGGTTCAGTCTTTTTTTTTTTTTTAAATCAAAACATGCCCATATGGTCTGCAGACTAGACACAGGTTCATTTTTGTCTCCTGGGACAACTTCTTGAAGACGTTTCTTCATAATTCCCCACAAATTCTCAGTGGGGTTTAAATCTGGTGAGTTCGACGGCTGAGGAATTACATTCATTTGCTGAATTACAAGAAGCTGAATCTTGCTGAAAAAGGAAATCACCATAACATAAATCTTCCGATGCCGGTAAGATGAAGTGCTCAAAAATTTCTTGGTACACTTTGGAATTGACTCTTTCATACAAAATACACAGTCTATCTGATTCCTCTGCGGTCATACAAGCCCATACCATGACAGAGGTTACAAATTTCACCGAACTTTTCATGCATTCTTTATCAATGCTTCTTGCTTAAGACGACAAGCACGTATCCCTTGATGAACATGAGGACTCACAAAACATGCTTTCATCGCTATAAAGTACCCTTTTCCAGTCCTCTTGACCCCCACAACAGTCTTTGCTTACGCCATCGCACTCTAGCTGTCTTTCACTTGGAAGTCATAAACGGCTTCGTCTTAGGAACACGTGATTTAAAACCCAATCTGCGAAGTTGTCTCACTGTCGTAGATTTAGCCACATTTATACCTAGTTCTTTCCATCTCCTGTAAAAATACCTTACATTTCGGAAGCGGGTTTTCTTCACGATATTCTTCAATCTCCTCTCATCTCCTGATGTAGTTATTACCTTTCGACCGCCATGGCAGTGATTATTTTGCAAACTCCGGTTATTAGAATACTGTCTCAATACTCTACTCACGCTTGCTTGAGAACATTTCAGTTCCTTAGATATAAACTGTTGAGTTTGGCTTTCTTTGTGTAGATAGACCATATACAAACTTCTTAGCTTCCGATATGTCACTCGTTCGACCCATGTTTAGCAAATGATTAACTGAAATCCACGCGCAAACGATTCCTCACACACAAGTCGACCCCGCAGCTACTGAAATATATGCTCTTTCTATGCTCTCCTCAAAACTAATACGAACATTTTGAAATATTCTATTTTGAACCTCGTTAAAAATTATTCTAATTATGTGAATGTTTTCAAATAACAGTTTTCTTATAATTTGTATTACATTTTTATATATTTTCATGATTACATAATCTACGAAGCACGTAGATTTAGAATATGCTAATTCATATTTGGTAATAATTATTTCCTATGCAATAATTTAGAATTGCAAATCATTGAACACATTTTCTTCTTTGATTATTCTAATTTTTTGATTCGAAGGTGTAGAAGAGATGACTTCACTGGTATATATATATATATATATATATATATATATATATGAAAATTTAACTTCTGTCATTAAGTTAGCTCTCAGCATCTCCAATATTCTAGCTCCCACTGATAAGATTCTTAATACCAAACTCAACCGATCCGAGTAGCATTTTCCCCTATAATTCATTGCCTTAAATACTTCCAAGAAGGAATTGTGTTGTGCATTATGGAACAGCCGGGCAACTTGAGATAGTCAAATGCTTTTGTATACAAGCTGTGTTGTAGTGAAGATATTTTACGTTCAAACTTTGTTCACTAATGCTTGAGCAAAATAAGGAAGAAAAAAAGAATATATAATTCTTCTTTTCTTACTGTTTCTTCACTGTTTGCTTACTTGGGAAATGGAGTAAAACCAGGTTTAAAATAGCTTGGCATCTTTAACTTATATTATACCCAAGGTAAAAAACTTTCTACATATATATATATATATATATATATATATATATATACTGAAATTTTGAAACAGCAAAAAGACTACACATCATCTAGTTTTCGAAGTACAGTGTAAGCACAAAGACTGTTTAGTAAAATATGGGATAATAATAGCCCGACAATAACAGCAGATTTTATAAGTGGTAATACGTATTGCATGATATGCAGAAATCTAAGAAGTTTGAACCCACTTCTTTAATGAAAAATGAGTTTATAAATGTTCTTACAATTGCATACCTAGAATTAAATTCGAAGTTAATTATTTATAAAGCCATGTATCTAACAAGATCTGTTGAAATTGCATTTGAAAAACCTCACAATATACTTAAAAATTGTAATTATATTTATAATTATATATGCAATTAAAATTAATCTAAATTCTTCTTATTTCTATTCATAACTGCATTTACTTAAACATACCTTTAATTTTTTACATACTTGTCGTTATAAATTTTATTACAAGTTGAACAGTTAGCCGGAATGGCAGAAGGAGCTAGAAGTCCTTTTTAGGGTAACAAATGGCAATGCTGTAGCCAATGAAGTTTTAACTGCGGCTCGGCAATTGCCATTACCCAGCCATGACTAGAGCTTTTTAGCTCAATAACACTCCATCCACACGGATGTTCTTCATTTAGATGACGGAATAAAGAGTCAAGGACTCAGTACATCGCCTAGTTCTTTTTTAAGAACATTAGGGTAACAAATGGCAATGCTGTAGCCAATGAAGTTTTAACTGAGGATCGGCAATTGCCATTACCCAGCCATGACTAGAGCTTTTTAGCTCAATAACACTCCATCCACACGGATGTTCTTCATTTAGATGACGGAATAAAGAGTCAAGGACTCAGTACATCGCCTAGTTCTTTTTTAAGAACATTAGGGTAACAAATGGCAATGCTGTAGCCAATGAAGTTTTAACTGAGGATCGGCAATTTCCGTTACCCATCCATGACTAGAGTTTTTTAGCTCAATAACACCACATCCACACAGATGTTCTTCATTCAGATGACGGGATAAAGAGTCAAGGACTCAGTCCATCGCCCAGTTCTTTTAAGAACTTAAGAACAGTTAGCCACACAGATGTAGGCAAAGCAGAAGTTATAGCATACAATTTAGAGGAGCAATGCAAGCCTTCGTATGGAAACCTTGACTTTGACCACATATATAAGATTCACAGCAAGGTCAGACACTCACACAAACTGCTGAGATATATGACATTATTAAAAAATTAAAGAACAAAAATAGCTCCTGGGCCAGACGGCATTACTAATCGGGTGATCAAACTTCTGCCCCGAAAAGCAGTAGTGCACCTAACCAGTATAATAAATGCAATTTTAAGATTCCACTATTTTCCTTCCACCTGAAAACTGGTTGACGTAATTCCTATACATAAGCCAGGCAAAGACCCACACCTACCGCAAAATTATCTTTCAATCAGTCTCATCTCCAATCTGGGTAAGGGTGCAGAGAAGGTCATCCTCTCACGACTCCAAACCTTAGTAAATGACCTAAACATCCTACCTAAAGAACAGTTTGGTTTTAGGTAACACCATAGTACTACCCAGCAAATCCACAAAATTGTCGAATACATCACCACCAGCTATAACTGGCGCCAGTGCACAGGAGCTGTTTTTCTAGACTTATCCAAAGCATTTGACAAAATCTGGCATTTTGGACTCCTGCACAAACTTATCTCAGCCGGTACCTCACTAAAAATGGTTCATTTAATCCATTCATATCTTCAGAATAGATCAATGCAAGTAAAAATCAACGGTTCTACATCCTCCCAGCGCAACATCTTTGCTGGAGTGCCGCAGGGATCTCTACTGGCTCCATTACTGTTCTCTATATACATGTCAGACATCCCGCACAATCCGATGACTTCCATTTTGGCCCTGTATGCGGACGATACGGCAATACTAACTAGATCTCTCAGACCCCTTTTCATTACCAGAAAGCTTCAAGAAAACATTCTAAAGCTGGAGGGTTGGTTCTCTAAGTGGAGATTGGAAGTCAACCCCCAGAAAAGCTCAGCCGTTCTTTTCTCAAAAAGGCCAATGTCTCCTGTAGGAGATGTGTTACTATTCAATACTAAAATTCCCTGGCAGACAGAAACAAATTACCTGAGTGTAATTCTAGACAAAAAGCTATCTTTCAATCAGCACACCAAGTCTACGTGCACAAAAGCATCTAAAGCCATAGCTCAGATCTATCCGTTAATTAATAGAAATATCAAGCAACAGAATCAAATTGCAACTATACCAGATGATGATTCGTCCTATAATCACCTACGCCTCTCCAGCCTGGAGCAACACATCTAATACTAACATTTTCAAAATACAAAGAGTGCAGAACAAGTGGTTGAGAATGATTCTGAACGCTCTGTGGTATGTTAGAAACAATCAACTTCATAGATATATTCCCTATATTTTCTCTTTTCTACAATCCTTAGCATCCAAGTTTTTCGTAAAGACGTCCACACACCCCAACGATTTGATTCAGCAAGCTGGAGCATACGAGGTAATGGACATATTCAAGTATAGAAGACCAAAAGCTATATTAGCATCCCATAGCGATGCATAATCTTCATGCCCATTCAGGGCAGGCAAACTGCTCATAAATTTTACCTTCACTGTAACCACAACAGATAGCGGGGAATATGAAAAGCATCTTGCTTCACCGCTAAAGACATAAATGTCAATTGTTAATTGTCAACAGTTAGCAGGGGAAATGGTAATCGACCGTGAGATGCGGTGATTAATACCCTTGGAGTGTAATGGATGACAATGCTGTAGCCAATGAATTACTAACTGAGACTCGGCTATTGCTGTTACCCTTCTGCCATGATCAGAGCTTTAATAGCTCAATAACACCTTATCCCTACACTGTCCTCTACAGATAACGGGGAAGATGAAAAGCATTCTTGCTTCGCCCCTCTTATAAGGAACAGTTAGCAGGGGTATGAGAAAGAGAAAAGACCTCAAACCCTGGGAGGATAATGGATGGCAATGCTTTAGCCAATGAAGTTCGAACTGAGTCTCGGCTATTGCTGTTACCCTCCTGCCATCATCAGAGCTTTAATAGCCCAATATTACTCACCTGCCATGATCAGAGCTTTAATAGCTCAATAGCACCTTATCCCTACAATGTCCTCTACAGATAACAGGGAAGATGAAAAGCATTCTTGCTTCGCCCCTTTAAGCCAGTCCTTATAAGGACTATAACAGTTAGCAGGTTTAGTAATCCAATTCTGGATTATTAATACCCTTGGAGGGTAATGGATGGCAATGCCGTAGCCAATGAAGTTCTAACGGAGGCTCGGCTATTGCTGTTACCCTCCTGCCATGGTGAGAGCTTTAATAGCTCAATAACACTTTATCCTTACACTGTCCTCTGCAGATAACGGGGAAGATGAAAAGCATTCTTGCTTCGCCCCTTTAAGCCAGTCCTTATAAGGACTATAACAGTTAGTAGGTTTAATAATCCAATTCTTGATTATTAATACCCTTGGAGGGTAATGGATGGCAATGCTGTAGCCAATGAAGTTCTAACTGAGGCTCGGCTATTGCTGTTACCCTCCTGCCATGATCAAAGCTTTAATAGTGTCAATAACACCTTATCCCTACACTGTCCTCTACAAATATCGGCGAAGATGAAAAGCATTCTTGCTTCGCCCTTTTAAGCCAGTCCTTATAAGGACTATAAGAACAGTTAGGAAGTTAGGTAAACTAGTACACAATATATTACTTATATTTTATTTAAATCATCACATCCGTGACATTTTTCCATGAACATCATGTAATAAATTTTAATTCAATATAGCAGTAATTCTCAACCTATGTACGCGTAAGACGGTGGTACGTGAGCCACTGTATTACTGGTACATATAATATCTTGAATTAAATATAGTGGTACGCCACTGGAAAAGGTTGAGAACCCCTGATTTAAAGCATTTTATTTGTCATTTAAAACATAATTTCTACTTTGAATTAAGTTTTTTTTTTCGGGGAGTGGGGGTTGAAATCCTAATTTCCAAACTATCTGTAAATTAAGTGTAAAAATAGCTTATATATAAAAAAAATTCGCCCTAATCGTGGACATGAAAAACTGAACAAAAGTCAAAGACGAGACATTGGAAAAGAGTGACTTCCACTCTCATCAACGAAAGGAACCTTCTCGTATGGACTATTTTTAATTAAAGGTGGATCACGACACTGGAAGCTCGGGTTTTTAGGGAAAAAATGTTTTTCAACACATGGCTAAAGAACAGACTCATTTAACACAAAAATACTGTATAGTTTACGACAGTAGAACAGTGGTAAGTAACCCCATTTCCCACAATAGAGATAAACCAAATCCATCAAATCTATTCATATTAGGATAAATCCTTACAAAACAATCTTTTGTAAGTAAACAAAAAGAAAAGAAATATTCCTTCTAAAACGGAACTTTTTTTTAATATTAACACTCTCTTCTCACATTTTGTTCAGCACACAGATATCAGAACACATTCTTCTTTAAAATTTTGAACTTGTTTATTCAAAATAGATTTTGGAAGTAGTATCATATCATTTAAAATAAATTAGAAATCTATACAGGAATACGCCTGTATGCTAAGATCAAGTAAACAAAAATTGACAATTGACAATTGACATTTAGGTGAAGTAAGATGCTTTTCATATTCCCCGCTATCTGTTGTGGTTACAATGAAGGTAACATTTATGAGCAGAATGCTCGCCCTGATTGGGCATGGAGATTATGCATCACTAAAGGAGGCAAATATAGCTTTTGGTCTTCGATATTTGAATATGTCCGTTGGATCGTATGCTGTAGCTTGTTGAACCAAATCGTTGGGATGTGTGGACGTCTTTAGGAAAAACTTGGTTGCTAAGGATCGTAGAAAAGAGAAAATATAGGGAATATTTGTGTCTCTGTGGAGTAGATTGTTTCTAACATACCACGGGGATTCAGAATCATTCTCAGGCACTTGTTCTGCACTCGCTGTATTTTGATGATGTTAGCATTAGAGGTGTGGCTCCAGGCCGGAGAGGCATAGGTGATTATAGGACGAATCTTCATCTGGTATAGCTGCAATTTGATTCTGTTGCTGAGTTTGCTATTTCTATAAATTAGCGGATAGATCTGTGCTATGGCTTTAGATGCCTTTATGCATGCAGACTTGGTGTGTTGATTGAAAGATAGCTTTTTGTCGAGAATTACACCCAGGTAATTTGTTTCTGACTGCCAGGGAATTTTAGTATTGAATAGTAACAAATCTCCTACAGGAGACATTGGCCTTTTTGAGAAAAGAACGGCTGAGCTTTTCTGGGGGTTGACTTCCAATCTCCACTTAGAGAACCAACCCTCCAGCTTTAGAATGTTTTCTTGAAGCTTTCTGGTAATGAAAAGGGGTCTGAGAGATCTGGTTAGTATTGCCGTATCGTCCGCATATAGGGCCAAAATGGAAGTCATCGGATTGTGCGGGATGTCTGACATGTATATAGAGAACACTAATGGAGCCAGTAGAGATCCCTGCGGCACTCCAGCAAAGATGTTGAGCTGGGAGGATGTAGAACCGTTGATTTTTACTTGCATTAATCTATTTTGAAGATATGAGTGGATTAAATGAACCATTTTAGGTGAGATAAGCTTGTGCAGGAGTCCAAAATGCCAGATTTTGTCAAATGCTTTGTCAGAAGTTTGGATAAGTCTAGGAAAACAGCGCCTGTGCACTGGCGCCAGTTGTAGCTGGTTGTGATGTATTCAACAATTCTGTGGATTTGCTGGGTAGTAGTATGGTGTTGCCTAAAACCAAACTGTTCTTTTGGAAGGATGTTTAGGTCATTTATTGAGGTCTGAAGTCGTGAGAGGATGACCTTCTCTGCAACCTTACCCAGATTTTTGAGATGAGACTGATTGGACGATACTTTTGGGGTAGGTGTGAGTCTTTGCCTGGCTTATGTATGGGAATTACGTCAGCCAGTTTCCAGGTGGAAGGAAAATAGTGAAATCTTAAAATTGCATTTATTATACTGGTCAGGTACACTACTGCCCTCCGGGGCAGAAGTTTAATCACACGATTAGTAATTCCGTCTGGTCCAGGAGCTTTTTTGTTCTTTAAATTTTTAATAATGTCATATATCTCAGCAGGTGATGTTGATGCAATATGGTCAGTGCTGGTGGTAGGAAGTTTCAGTGAGTGTCTGACCTTGCTGTGAATCTTATGTATGTGGTCAAAGTCAAGGTTTCCATACGAAGGCCTGCATTGCTCTTCCAAGCTGTGCGCTATAACCTCTGCTTTGTCCACATCTGTGTGAGCAAGGCCCTGATCAGTTAATATTGGGGGAAGGGATCTGCCGTTGTTTTTGGTATTTTTCAGTAGTCCCCAGATGGAGTGATCACTAGGTGAAATGGAGGATAACTTTTCATCCCATACATAGTCTCTATGAGCTTTCAGTGCATCTCTTACTGCCCCATTTAGTCTGTTTAGATTTGTTTTATCTTGTGGTGCACACGTGTTACGGAATCTTTTTCGAGCTCTGTTTTTGTCTCTGATTAAGTTCATGATGTCTTCAGGCAAACGATCTGGCTTGCGGGCAGATTTGTAGGAGGAAGCTACCTTTATAGCAGAATTAATTTGTTGTGTGAGATTTGTAACTGCAGTTTCTACTTCTTCTTTTGTGCGTATGTGAGGAACAGGTCCAATATAATCCTTGAGTGCTGCTGACAGTCTTTCCCATACAATGTAGGAGTGAGAAGGAGGACACAGGGAATAATGATTTCCCAGCTGTAGTAGAATTGGATTGTGATCGGATGATAGTTCATCCATAGATATGATACTGTACTGAAGTTTAATATCCTGCAGGATAGCTATATCCAGGATGTCAGCAGTGCCGAACGTACTGAGATGAGTTGGTTCGGTGGGGCCTGCCACAACAGCGTTGCGTGATCCTAAGTAATTGAAAAGGATGCAACCATTCTTGTTTGTCGTTGAACAATTCCACGCAGGATGCTTGGAATTCAGATCCCCGGCAATAATGGTGGGCCCTCTGATGCCTAAGATGGCATTTAGATCAGAGTGAAGTAGAGATTTTTGGGGAGGGTTGTAAGCTGAGTAGATTTTCAGTTTGCCAGTGGAGCTGGTGGCTACTTCCACTCCTGTGATCTCAAGGTTAGTGGTTGAAGGAATGCTCACAGAGTGGTGCTTAATGTAGTTTTTAATGAAGATGGCAGTGCCACCGCCTCTGTAGAGTAGTCTGTCATTTCTGTATAGGTGATAGCCCCTTATTGTAGGATTGTCTGAGGGTCTTAGATGAGTTTCACTTATTAGAATAACATCTGGCTGATACCTAGATGTGAAGGCACGGAGTTCCAGGATTTTGTTTTTGAGGCCATTTGCGTTCCAAGCAACTATTTGAAGAGATGCTGGAATGAGTTTGTTACTATTCATTTATGAGAGCTGTGAGGATGACCTGTGTTTCACGAAGAAATCTTTTAGTGGAGGTTTCAGTAGGGTTTGATAGGCTAAAAGTTTGTAGCATGTTTGCTAGTGAGGCCGTGATAATGGCTGTTAGGTTTTTAGGTGCTCTTGGTTGATTTTGTTCTGGAATTGGCGTAATTGTACGGGTCACATCGGCATAACTTCTTGTTTGCTTTTGGTTGGAGGTCTCCGACTGTGGCCGCTGAGTCTCCGGTTTTGATGTCTGGGCCGCTGGTGTTCTTGTACTGTAGGAGGAGGGCTGACTGATTGCCTCCATCCGTCTGTTCTTTGGGTGTTGAGTACATCCTTTGTAGTTCGCCGGATGAGGGCCACTGAAGTTGGCACATTTGGCCGAGGTGGTCCTTGGCTTAGTGCAGGTATTGGTTGGGTGGCTGTCTCCACATTTTAAACATCTATATTTCGCTCTGCATAGATTCTGGGGATGGCCAAACTTTTGGCACCTGTGGCACTGCCCAGAAGATGATCTTTTACGGAGTGGTTCCGGTGTGACGATGAGACCACAGACTGTTTTCAAGTTGTAGATATCCTTATATATTTTTTGAATCTCAACAAGGACTAATGGCATGGGAGTTTTGTCTGTTTTGTACATTCTGCTGACCTTGACTGGTGGCAGATCCTGAGAATTTAGGTCAGCAGCAATTTCTGCTGTGTCAATGTCTTCACAGACACCACGAAGGACTACTTTTAGATTTTTTTCTGTACTGAGCGCAAAGGTATGATACTGGATGCCTCTGTCGTCCAGTTCCTTGGTCAACCTTCTATAGTCTGTCACTGTTGCTGGCTGGATCTTTATGCCTTCATCCATGTTTTTGGCCTTAATGAAGCCAATATGCAGATTGGACATTGTGGATAGTAAAGCTGCCCACTTTTGTTTTTCTCTAAGGATGACCGGAGGCACCTTTTCTTTGGGAGAAGTAGCGGCGTCCGAACCCTGAGAATCCTGTTCCATTACAGTATTGTCATTGTGTGGTTCTTCTGTTGTTCTTCGCTTTTTGCGAGCACGCACCTCTACAAAGTCTGAAGGAGTAGAAGGCATCGACTCTAAATGATCTTCAGCGACAACTTTGCGAGCACGCACTTCTACAAAGTCTGAAGGAGTAGAAGGCATCGACTCTAAATGATCTTCAGCGACAGCGTCTGAGACACATTCAGGGGGAAACGTGTCATACAGTTTAACTTTTCCCGGCCAATTATCACTCAGTAGCTTTCCCAGTCTGAGGAATTCCATGTAAACTTCTTCGAATTTGGTCTCATTCAGAAGCTTAGCCATCTCAAGAATTTAATATGTGTTGAGACACAGATGGAGAAAGAGTAGAGATCCCTCAGGTGCCGCAAGCAGGCAAAGATAATCCTGTGGACTTTTGAGGGTCCACTAGCAAATCCCGTAGACACTCTTAGGTGTCTACCAGCAATAAATGTTACTCTATATATAAATATCCCGTAGATCAAATCGATCTACCAGCATCGGTAGCAAATATTTCACCTTAAAAATCCTCAGAAAATGAAGAGCACTTACCTCTATATATATCATTTATCATTCAAAACTATCGCACTGAACTGATACGCGAGCCGCCATTTGCATTCGATCGAAAATCACCGTAAACAAAAAATTTAACTACTCTGGAGTTAATAAACATAAAAGATGTGCGAAACAAATCGGTGTCTTTTTGTATCTAGAAAAGTCTGATTCATTATTTGAAAGTTTATCGATAAATGAAAACAAGAATACAATTACAAAACTATAATTAATATTGAAATTAATAAAGAATATTAATATTGAGAGTTATGTGAATTTATGAAACTATTCAAAATAATTTTAAACATTTTCAATCAATAGTTTAGTAAGAATGTAATGATACACCATCATGCACTGGTGTTCGAAAGCTAAGAACGAAAACTAAGGATCACAACTATTTCTGAAGATTGCAGTCGCAAATTTAGACGAATCAGCTTGTAACAAGTTATAAAATCTGGCTCGAGTAGAACACACATTCAAAATTTCGAATCACGCGCAAAGTGATCATGTGGTAGCACTCAACAGGATCAAGGGGAAAAGGCTGCGGTAAGCGAATTGTATTTGAAGAAAGTTCTTTTCGTGAAGGAATAAAGTTGCAAACTTGAATTTCTAGTAATGTCTCAAAGACATCATCTAGATGATTTCAGGTGGTGAAGAATTATTGGAAAGCTTGAAGAAGGCTGCAGAATTACTGATATTTCCAGAAAGTTTGAATCTCACATAGTGCTATTCAAGTTCTGGGCAACATTTCCGACTAATGTAATGTAATGTGTTCCAGACGTTTGATAAGAGGTTGCCTTCGCTCTACCACGGAGCATGAAGACAGATTTTGGTTATAATATCAAAACGTCCTCAACGCACCACGGCAGGTCAGTTTGCAAGTCGGCTCCATTCAAGCACTGGTGTGGATATCTCGGCCAACTGTGGCAAGACATCTCCGACAAATGGGCCTATACGCTCGAAGGCCTGCAGACTGCGTCCTTTTATCCACAGCTCATCTTAGAGCATAAAAATTAGAAAAGACACCAATGGACTAATGTAGTCTTTGCAGATGAGAGTCGTTTTAGTCTTTCCTCAGATTTTTGACGAAAGTTGTACTGCTTACTTACCATCGTGAGAATATTCTTGAACGAGATAGATACGGCAGTGCTAGGGTCATGGTGTTGGGAAGCATTATTCTTAATGAACGCACCGAACTACAGGTGTTGGAAAAAGGGACTATGACTGGTGAATGATATTGCAACGAAGTTCTTCTAGGTCATGTTCTAATGCTTATAGATGCTGTAGGCGAAGAATTCATTTTTATGGATGACAATGCCACACCACATCGTACGCGAGCAGTTGAGATACTTCTGGAGATCGAAGATATTAGTCTAAAAGAGTGGCCAGCATGCTTTCCAGATCTCAACCCAATAGAACACGTTTGGGATCCAATAGGGAGACGCATTGCAGCACTAAATTCCTTTCCAGAAAACAAACAAGGCCTTTTGTCTTGCTCTGAAGGGGGAAGCGGACCAGTTTGCCTCAAAAACTCCTGAATCACGTGTTGCTAAGCGTTGTATTACGTTGTGAAAGCTGCATTGCAGTTCGGGGTGGACATATTCCATAGTGAAATGTGTCTCCGCATAATATTCTGTAAGTACTGTAAATTAATTCCTGCACTACGTCCTTAAGAAATTTCTAACATTTACTAAGCATACTGTAATTTAATTTGTAGAAATTTATAACACATTGTTTGTGTAATACAAACTGTTAGCTGGCAATGTGCCGGCAATATATATGACAATTTATTTCCAGTATATATAAATACATGCTGACAATAAATTTAAGTCCACATTTGAATGTGGTCATGAAAATGTTTTCATATAAGGTACAAATGTAGTTCGTCCTTAGCTTTTGGACACCAGTGTGTATATATTTTGTATATAAAAGAGTAGATTATTCTTTTCATATTTAGTATATGCATTTTACAAATTTCATTATGATAAGAGATCGAAGTGATAAAAATATTTCTATATATAAAATATATATGGGAACTGGTAGATTAGTTCTTTTGATTTGAGTATATATATTGTATTTAATGTATATTGTAGGAAAGATCAATTTTTATTTTCATTTTTAATATTAATATATGTCTTTTATACAAGCAGTGAACGACATATTCATTTCATTAGTAATAATATATAATCACCACTGAATAATTGGTTTATATATGTAATTTTTCCCTAGCCATTGATAAAACTTAATACAATCGGATTGTTCTACACTTTCAGATATTGTAAAATCTCTACAAAAAAGAGATAAGTAAAAATAAAATAAAATACAAACTTTTTTATTGGTGTTATAGTAACAATAGATTAACCCGGCTTGCGACTGGTTCTCGCTCTCCAACCTAACAGGCTGTGCATTAAAATCCCACCATAGACAACACGGATGTTTTGCGAATATCATTAGATAGCAGATAAATTTCAGCACCAAGTGTGGAGATTACCATCTTGCTTATTGGAGGCCTGAAATGGCTTGATTAAAAAATCCATGTTTGATCAACAAGGCTTCCGGAGTGCTGATATTTAACTTACCTGTGATACTATTGTACAATAAGTATTCAACTTTTTTGTGGGTTCGATTCACATTAAAAAATACATCGATTTTCGTCAATCAATGGATGTCCATCTAAAAGGTTGGAAGATCTCGTAAAATCACAAGTGTAAAATTACCTTAGCATTATTAAACTTAACGATTTCCATTTCCATTATTCCACATAAAGCAATTATAGTAGGCAAGAAATTGACTCTATAGGTCAGTAATAAATAAAGAGCTCGTGATCAAAGCGGATGTAAAATGACTGTTTACATCTCGTAGGGCTTCCCCTTTTTTCTTCCCCTCGTTTAGAATGATCCGTGTCTGATTAACAAGATTCATAAGCAGTGAATTCATTTGGTTTGCTAGGTGAGTTTATTTTTGATTTTTATAACCATAAATTTAGTTATTTTTTTCTTTTCCAACTTAATTATCTTCTTCCGGATTTTTCTAATTCTTTTCTTCAAAGATTAAAGTTATCTTTGAAAGTTAGCAGTGGCCAATGTCTCAGAGGGCTAATTTTACGCAGATCTGGATTTAGGGAATAAAGATACACGATGCCGTCCTCCTGCGTGATCTGTCAATTCATTTAACGGACAGAATAAAAAAAAAACACGGTAAACGATCGGGTTTTTTTTCCCATTGTACTTTCGTTTAAAGAAAATGTATGTTTGGTTTCATTCAAGCTGTTATCGGTAAACTAGTTTAGAATTATAGAAACAATGAATACCATATTAACCCGTTGGTCGTCACTGCCCAGGCATCGTACCACAGTATACAAAACAGTGTAGATAGAAGTAATGAATGTCTTGTGCAGAGTACTTCCTAAAATTTAAAAATAACTTGAAATAATACATGGAATTTTAAAAATTTACTCGTTCACTGCTTCTAATTAATGCGAACAATCTTAACGCATCCGAGTAGAGTTCGTGCTATCATCTTGGAAAAATAGCACCTAAAATTTGAAAAGAGTTTTATTTGTTTACCTCACTTGGTGTCCTTTCTACATTAAACATTTAAAACGAAAAGGATCTCAGTTATTTTCTACAAGAGGTGAAGCTCTTATCTTTCCGGTTTTAAAATTAAAAACCTAGTCTCACAGTTATTATAAAGCTTCATTGTAAAACTAAGCTACTCCGCTAACTTCAATCGTAATTTAATGGTACTTAGAAAATTTAATAGGATTAAAGTGTCAAAACATTTTTTTTTATTCTTGTTGAAAATATTTCAGAGAATAATCTGCTCTATCTGTTTCTCTAAATGGCTCTGGGATCAAACAATGCCATTTTTCAATTCCTTTCAGGCCTCCAGTAAGCGAGGCGCTGGTCTAATAACAAGCGATGATATTCCTGCGCAATTTAAAGAGAGCCATAAATGCCCAAAGCGGAATTGGAATCCACAGTTTGTTTGGGCACATCTTAATGAGTTCATTTTGTAAAATTTAATTTAGAATAGCAAATGGCGTAGTTTAGAAATATAATATATTTCAAAATTGAAATTGAAATATTGTACTGAAGTTAATGAAAAGTAATATTTCTTTTTATATATATTTATATTTATTTTTTAAATAACATTATTATTTTATTATTAGCAATTATATTGTTTATTATGTATTGTTTATTTCCCATGCATTCTCAATGAAGTTCAGATGGGAGTTTTGTGGTGGTCAGGTGAAGATGGTGGAAGTCGCTGACAGCAACACAAAGTTGCCTTGGTGTTGTACTACCAAGTGGTCATTTACACTTGGATTCGCCGATAGTTTTTCGGTATATATGAAACTGATAGATTCGTAGTTCTCGATCTTAGAGTTTTGCTTACTGGTAGTTGAACAACAAGGGATTTGTATCCCCTTAATTAATTATATTGTTTATTAAGGGTAATTCTTTTGGCTATGAAATATAACGTTAAACTTTCACGTGATCAACAAAATATGAATGTGTGCGGAGGAAAGGGAAATAGTTGTGAACATTTCATTGACATGATAGACTGACAGCAACATAAAAAAATAATGTTTTTAATTTTTTATAAATTTTAAGTTTCTGTGAAATTTAAATTTCTAAATTTTTTTAAAAGAAATTATTTCCTTTGATTAATGTTTTAATGGATTATGAAAATACTTTTGAGTATAATAAAAACGACAAAACCAATTTTATTAAAGATATTTTTGCAGAAAAAAAAACAGAAAGTGTTCCGCGAAACTTGGTGATTCTCCGGAACACAATTGAAGGCCAATGGGTTAAACGATGGAAGGTGTCAGAGTAGGTAGTGTCCCACCATTCCTCCATATTCCTTTACGTTCCCGTAAGCCGAATATCTCGATAGAACTTCAACAACGCAAGAAAAGAATATATTCCATCTTTAACCGAAATCGAAACGATGCCAGCTGTAGAGATATCTGCGGATTAGAATATTAATTATTTTGTTCTCCACTTATTCCTATTTTCAGATATATTTTTTTTAATTATTAGATTTCACTTTGTATCCTGTTGAATAGCTCCGTCGAATACAAGATGTGGACCGATGATATTGTTCTTAGAATTAGCGCGTCGCATTTTGGATTTAATGATTTTTGCAAGGAGCCTGTGTAGCTCAGTGGATGTGGCGTTTGCATACCACGGCGCTTGGCCGCACGAAGGAAGACTTGGTTTCGAGGCTAGTCGGCGACTAGAGGAAATTTTTCTAAGCCTTTTTTCGACCGGTTCCCGAGTTAGTCGATCTCTGGCACGGGCAAGCGGGTTTTTCCTCCCGGAAACTCGGGTTTTTCGTCCTGTAAACTCAAGAAAAATCGACTAGAACCCACATTATTTCAGACATTAAATATATTGTGTTAGGGTTAGGGACCACGAGATGGAGGCACATTTGAGCCGTCTCTCTTCACTGTGTACCGCTTAATTAGTGATAGCCTTGGGTCATCTATCTCTGATTGGTACCAGTGGAGATTGAACTGCCCGCTCAGTCTCCAAAAGTTAGATAGGGCTAAATGGCCTCGCCTACTCCCGTATACGGGAATAAAAAAAAGGCGTTAGCTGATTTTTTTTTATGATTTTTGCAATTCGTTAGTAGAAAGCACTAGTGTGTTACTTATTTTTTAAAATTTTATTACAGGCAGCTGACAACAGATATACGCCGAGTGGCCATTTTATTAGGACCAACACCCATTTAAGAAAAATAACCAACCGTTCTTTTTTTTTTTTTCTTATTGATGTATCAGAATGGATAAAATGCTCAAGTGACTTTGAGCACTGTATGATTGTTTGGTGCAATTATTTCACAAACGTCTACTCTTCTGGAGTTTTCACGCACAACAGTGTTTAAAGTGTACCAAGACTGTTGCAATAACTAGATAACTTCAAGCCAACGGCAGTCCTGTGCAACAGCTCACTGATGCATGAGGTCAAGCATGGTCAAAAATGGAAGGCATTGCAAAACGTGACAGGAAGCTCAAAACTAATGAAACAAATCACAGCTCAGTACACAATAGTAGCTAGAGCATCACGCTGTCACAGATGGGGAAAAGGAGCAGGCGACCATCCCTGGTCCCAGTGCTGTCAGCTAAGAACAGAAAGAAACGGCTTCATTGGGCACGTTATCACCAACACTGGACAGCTGACGATTTTAAAAAATATCCCGGTACCATGAGGCCATGGACCTTTCCTGTCAAGTAGCATCAACTCGGCTGGTGGCGAGAGTGTAATGGTGTGCGGAATGTTTTCTTGGCTCTGTTAGGTCCCCTGATTTTAGTCGAACACTGACTGAATGCTACAGCCTATCTTAACATCTTCATCACAAAAGTGCGTAGCGTATTTAAGTGGTTCGAGTCACATGACAGCGAGTTTACTTTACTTCATTGGCCAGCTCAGTCCCCCAGACCTCAACCCAATCGATCATCTGTGGGGAGATGATGAACGAGCAGTTCACAGCAGCAACGTTCCACCATCGTATCGGCAAAAGTTGAACGATACCATTGTGACAATGTGAACAAACATCTCAGAGGAAAGTTTTAGTGGAATCAGTTCCACAGAAAACACAGGATGTTCTTGGGGAAAAAGAGATCCCATTTATTATTAATTACATTTTTGTGTGTTCAATGTCTGGTTTGTCCCTTTAGGATGGCTAGTAAAAAATTTCTAGAAGAAAGATTCTGCCAACATGGTATATTGTTCTCACATTAGTATTCTTCTTCAACAACCCACCAGTTCCTTAAGTCCTATGAAGAATATGCAGACGAGATCAATGAGGTTGATTAATGATAGCCGTCTTACTGATTCTCTGCACTTCCTGTTTCACAGACATCCATTCTCTGCTGATTTCTTCTTCGTACTGATGTTTACTTCTGTAGCTTTTTAACAGATACGGCAGTGGCAATTCCTTCGCATTTCACTAAACGTACTAACCCACGTACGCCAACCAACTCTCTCCATTTGAACTTCGAATCCAAACTTATAGATCAAACTCGGTTCTCTTTCATTGCATATATTACCGTTTTCATTTTCGAAAAATCCAATTTATATATATTTCGAAAAAAAACGTATTTTAGAAAACCTAAAATATTTATTAAAACAGCATATTCTTTGCTGTTCTTTTGAATAATATTCGTCCTTGAAAATTACATCAAAAAAAAAAAAATCAGCTAACGCCTTTATATTCCCGTATACGGGAGTAGGCGAGGTCAGCAAATTTAGTCCTATCAAACTTTTGGAGACTGAGTGGGCAGCTCAATCTCCACTGGTACCCAATCAGAGATAGATGGCCTAAGGCTATCACTAATTAAGCGGTAGGCAGTGAAGAGAGACGGCTCAAATGTGCCGCCATCTCGTGGTCCCTAACCCTAGCACAATATATTTAATGTCTGAAATAATGTGGGTTCTACGGTCGATTTTCTTGAGTTTACAGGACGAAAAACCCGAGTTTCCAGGAGGAAACCCCCGCTAGCCCGTTCCAGAGATCGACTAACTCGGGAACCGGTCGAAAAAAAAGGCCTAGAAAAATTTCCTATAGTCGCTGACTAGACTCCAAACCAAGTCTTCCTTCGTGCGGCCAAGCGCCGTGGTATGCAAACGCCATATCCACTGAGCTACACAGGCTTGAAAAAAAAAAAAAAAGAAATGAAAATTACATAAACGTTTATTGAAAAAATGGAATATAATTAATGTAAATATTGTAATAGTAAAATATAAATGTATTATATTTCAGTAGATTGGTGAGACTAGGTTGTTGAAGGATGAACAACATTTTGTGCTTCCGACTACTTAAAAGAAAAGCAACAACAAAAAAGCAGGAACTTCAAGAAGTATATGACAGATAACAGGGACTTTGAGAGTCCCTATAGGTTATTGATTTTTTTATTTTCTTTCTCTCTGTCTCGTCCTGTTATTTGGTTACGTGGATCAGTGGGCTTTGGAGTAGTTGTATTCCTAGCTCTACAGTTGATCTCGAGATTTCCATTTAATTTGAATTCAAACCTGCAGTCGTCAATATCACTTACCCTGAAATGTACGCTATTTTAGATAACATCCTTCGTAAGGCACACAAAGAAAGCAAAAACACAGTCGAATATTTCATTGAATAATGCGACTTTCTTCGCTGTATTCAAAGAAACAACTGCATAGAGTTTGTAAAAATGTACATTCCTTTAAGTGACATGTTGAATTTAATTAACAGCATTGCATTATTTTCGTTCCGAAAATTATCCTAATGATCATGACAACAACAACAAAATAACCAATTAAATAAAGACAAAAAATTCTCTGATCCATCGGAGAATGTCATAATTACAGCTGATGTCTGTTAACTATAGATATCGATTGAAAATAAAACTTAGGTTTGAATGCCTTTGAATATCCCTTCTGATTTAAGAGATTTAAATAAAAGGTCAATTAACTATCCCATCAAATGTAGGTTTTAGTGAAGGGAAAGTGGATTTTTTCGTTCCTCATTATACTGGCCTATAATACGTTAGCATCATTTGATTCCGAAGTTATTCTAACCAATCAATCAACCATAAGATAAAGTCACGTTTTTTTTTCTTTTTTTCAAATGTACAGCTGGAGATTTACAATGGAATAAAAGTCAACAAATCATAACATATTCAAATACTAGTTCTTGTTTTGCCTCAGATCCCTAGCGAATGATTAGGAGATTAGTAGAATATTTCGAAATAATAAACGCGAGGCAATACAACACAAAACGTTCCCAAGTAAATATTTTAAAGTTTGAATATTTTATTCTTTGATTATGGTGAAAAGTCCCACTACGTCATTATCACGATGGTACCATTCTATTTGTCCCCCTTCTGATTAAAACCGTTCAGAAATTTCTTCCCTCTTCAAATCGTTTTCCCTGAGTCAGCACACCACTGCTGGTGGCAAAAGGGAAATGCCCACACAAAGTACTGAAGGTGAAAGATTTCCAAACATTCATCGTTGGAATTGTAATTAAAAGTAGGCGCCACTAATACCTACATTTTCCTCCAAAGGAAAACAACATTAATTAGTGTACATTCTGCTATTGATTTATTCTGCAATATAATACAAATGTACGATTCTAGTCGATTTTTTGAAAATAAATCAAATTAAGTTATAAACAGGATTTTTTAATCAATATATAAATATTCAGTTTTATTAATTAAAATCTTATTTTTAAAACTGTGTAAGACTATACAAACATTTATCGGCGGTACATTATAACCATCATTCCACAGTAGTGAACCACACAACTTATGGTTCTTGAGATTATAATCCACTGGTTCTCGGATGGGACGAAGAGCCCCTCCCCCCCCCCAAAAAAAAGTTGGTCACCATACATTTTTAGTCTATGTCTGTTTAATAAGTCAAATGTTTGTAAGACTAAATCTTCTAGGAGGACTAAAAAACTCTATTTTAGTAACAGCGAAACCGGAGAATCCAGTGATAAATTAACGTAGCTTAGCAGCTTTTTTCCTGACATTTTTTATAGTCAACGAATTGTCTGGAAAGCAACTGACCAGATTATTAAAACATAAATACAACATGGTCTCATTTAATGACGCCTGGAACTACTTGCCTTATTTATTTATTTATTTTTAGGTGTTATTCAAACTGTATAATACCTATCAAATTTACTATGTCTCGATATTACGTATTCTTTTCCAATGCATTATCTGGACTGATTTTTATTAAAATCTTGTATTTGGTATTTGAAAATTAGTTTTGATCTCAAACTATTCTTAGGAATACTCTTCAAAATAAAAAAAAAATCAATATGTTACAAATGGCAAAAAATCATCTGTCTACGTTGATTCCAGAACAGTTCTAACAGCAATTTCCGTGATGATGAATGAAGTTGAAGTTCCTTCCCTCAACTCTGTCATCATGAAAAGCACATTTTTATAATTGTCTCCGATCATTTTCACACTTGTGATTTTCTGCTATTTATAATATTTTAATAAAGGATGGACACGAATAAATGTTATCATAGTTTAATATTATTTTTTCATTTTAATGCCTTCTTATTTTAAGTGAACCTTATTTACGTAAAGATGCTCATATATTACTTCAGGTTACTATATAATATATGTTCACTGGGCATCTACAGATGCTGTGTGGTCACTCCGATGCTCGGTGATGTGTCACACCTGGCCTCGCCATATTGTACTGTTGTTTGTTTTTCTGCAGGCCTCAACTCTCTGAAGATCAGTCACTCCACACACACACACACCATTCATCCATCTCAATGATGGTCTATCCCTTCCTCTTTTTCCAGGAACTTTACCTTCTATTACTGTAATGAGAAGTTCCCCTTCCATCCTTTCTATGTGTACGAAATATTTTAACTTTCTTCTGTCAATATCCTTAAGGAGCCTTAAAGTTCTACTGATCGTTTCTAACACCCATTCATTTGTACGCCTTTCAGTATATGATATCCTTAACAGCTTCTGTATCACCACATCTCAAAAGCAGATATCCTTTTTTTATCTGAATTCTTTGGGTTCCAAGTCTCACATCCATAAGTCGCTGTTGGAAAAACAACTGCATCCAAAATCCTCAACATTGTTCTCATGGAGATATAACTATCCTTCTAGATTTTAGACAATCTCTGACTGTTTGTTTCAACCATTTCTAATCTTCTTCTGCCGTCTTCTGAACAGCGATTTTTTAAATTAATAATGGATCCCAGGTACTCAAACTTGCTGACTTCCTCAATTCTTTCTCCATTAATGTACACTTGTTTCTCAAGAGCTTCCCTGTTTGCATGTGCTTTGAGAACGATAATCTTTGTCTTTCTAGGATTGAAGTCCTCTGTTATTACTGATCTTGTAAACTTTGTCAAGAAATAGTCCTTCGATGTCATTACAAAGGAGTACTGTATCATCAGCATACCTCAGATTACTGATCAATCCACCTCCTATCCTAATTCCTCTCCTGAGCTCATCCAATGTTTCACACATGCGGAGGACATATATACTAAACAGAGGAGAAAGTAAACATCCTTGCCTAACTCCTTTTCCAACTTGAAGCCAGTCAGTCAATCCAACACCTGTTCTTACCGTGGCTTCTTGCTCCTTATACAAGTTAGCTATCAACCTAACAGTGTGTTGAGGAAAACCCATTCTCAAAACCAGTACTTCAGGTTGAAAATATTAATTCCAAATATAAACTTAAACGTAAGAAATTGAAATAGTTTTATTACATATGAAGAAAAAAAAAACATTATTCCATTCAAATTACTGTATAGAGAATTTTTATAAAAAAATATTTTTGTATTATGTTCTATTAGTTTTTGTATAATAATTCAATAAATTATATTATTTTACCAGCGTTGCAAATATGTTTCATAAACGTTATATTAATCAAAAATCTCTCAATAAGTTTTTTTCGTAAATGCCGTATTATTAAGAAAATGAGTTCTAAATATCATGATTAAAATGTAGTAATTACTGAAATTATTTAGAATTCAATCCGTCGACACCTACTATACTTGGAAGCGACTCATCTTCCAGGTTATATTGTTGGCAATTTTTCTTCTTTTTAATTTTTTTACCATAAAAATTATTTCGCAAAGCTTGTTATACATTGGTAGATCTTTTGGTCCAACTATAATGCTTATAATTATTATTATAAACTGAAAACAGGACTTTTATATGATTATATAACTACAATAGTAATAAATAAATGTAATAATTAATTGTATTAATCAATTAAAATTTAATATAATTTAAATGCAATTAATAATTATTTTGTTTACATTTAAAATAAAAATGAATAATAATAATAATAATAATAATAATAACAATAATAATACAGCGAATGGTTTCTTTTCATAAAAATGTTATTAGTTTATTTAATTAAATTGGTCTCTAATTTTTGAAAAAATAAAGAGTAAACATCAATTTTAATTAGCGAAATCGTAAAAATAAAATTTAATAAATTTATAATGGCAAATGGAAATAATTACAATTAAGATTAAGTTAATTACACATCACGTGCATGTTGAAGTGCGCGTTATAGTTATTTGAAGTTATCGTAACCTGATATGTTATTTCACTGAACCTCTGGTATATACTATATCTACAGTCCGCCTTACCTATCTTAACTATATTCTGCATGATTACTTACGTAAATGATTCGGTGCATTTGTAAGATCCGGACTTCCATGCCAGAGATGACTAACTTTCGATTCTCCTCTATATTGATCTTCGCCTCTGGCATTTTCTTTCCATATTCTGTTGTCTTTACGGCTCTCCTAATTCGAATGACCATGCTAACCTCTTCAATTTCTTTTTCTTTCTTTTTCCCCATCTCTCAAAGTTTATTCCCTACAGTATAACTATAATAAAGTGAGACCCCCTCCCTTGGAGACAATGCTCAATGCTCATACAATGGAACCAATCAGGCCAGAAGAGAAGCCGAATCATTTTCTGTGAATAACGATCTACCATAAATTGTTTACTTGCCAACTAGAATACCAGATAATCCTCATTGGGCTGTTTCTTAGCCCGGCTCTACCCTCCCCGCGTTCTTTCCAGCTACACTAAACATGTTAGCTCTCCTCATGGTAACTCTGACCATAAACTTCTCCTTGTTTCCTTTTCTACAGATCGACTTTCTCCCAGCCAATCTCAACCTCGTGTCCTATGGCAATACAGTCATGCCAACTGGGATGACTACAGGGATTTCTATGCCTCATTTCGATGGTATGGTTACCTGCTCCTTTCTTCTGATTCAAACACCGGCTCGAAAAATAGCTGACACAACCCACAATCTTTGCTGGAATTAGAGCCTTTACCCACACACTTTACGTAAAACTTCCTACCACTGTCCATGACCTAGTTATCCAACGAGGGTATCAAAGCCTAATCGAGGTTAACTGGCTAAGAAATAGCAACTTCGTACTTAGCCTACATCACAGCTCAAAAATCACCAACAAATTCCAGGCCCAAATACATGCTAAAACCTTGTGCTTCAGAGTTCACATCCATACTTTATCACCTACAGCTAAATGTAGCCTTCATTGGCCTTTATCCCCACAGCTTGCATGTAATCAAATTATTCATCACTATTATCCGTGGCACTTGTCGAAAATACTCTCGAAATAATTGAGCAGGTCATTAACATGCACCACAACTACCTAGAGCTCCATAAGTTAATTAGTGATTCCCAATATAGATTCTACCATTTTCATTCTACATCCGACCACCTTGCTAACCTTATCCACCTTTGCACATTAGTCATAGAAAAAATTGGAGAAATTCATGTAGTCGCTCTTGATATTTCCAAGGAATTTGATCGAGTTTGTCATGAAGTGCTTCTCACCAAGTTACCATCTTATGGTCACCCTTCTACCCTTTGCAACTAGATTGCCAGTTTCTTCGTTTCTTCTCTCTTTTGTTCACTGCATATCATTGCGATGGTTTCTTCACAATCCATTTCATCTGTCAAAGCAGCTGAACTCCAGATTTCTTGTGATTTAAGTCCATCCTCTTCCTTTTGTACATTAATGACCTTCTTTCATTGGCTTCAAATCTTACCTCTGGCTCATTTCTCAAAGACAGGGTTTATTGGGATCATGCTGATAACTTGCCAGCGCTGATAGACAGCATAACAGCGTTGATTCCTGTAGTGTATGTGCTGTATCAAGACACATGGATGCGCCTTACACAACTGTCTGGGAAATGCTACTAAAGATTCTGCATTTCTACCCATTCAAGTTAACCCTGACACAGGAGTTGTGCCCTCAGGACTTTGAAAGTCGAGTGACATTCGCGTTAACATTCCTTGTTCGAGTAGAGTTGGGCGTGCTTGGCCATGGCTGATTTTGTGCTGACAAAAGGTTAACTTTCAGGTGAATGGAGATATGAATAACCCACTTGCCGGGTATGGACTAAGCGATTTTGACCCGCATGCAATCCAAAAACTCCTTTCTATTCATGCAAAGTTACTGTCTAGTGCGAGTTTACAGCTTCGTTTATCATTGGTCCATTCTTCTTTGAGGATATTCGCCAGTCGGTTACTGTAACCTGTTCAGTTACTGCCGAGAGGTATCTCGATATGATAAACAATTTGTTTGCGCAATAGCTAAAGCAGCGCCTGTGCATGGATTCAGTGAGTGATTTTAATGGGAGATGAAGCCCCTCCATACATTGGTCGATCCGTGCAAGAGGTTATTGGAGAACATTTCACGGAAGCCATGTTCCTCACTGCATGCCAGCCACATTTTCCTGATCCCTCCACCCTGGGATTTCTGGCTTTGGGTATTTCTCAAAGACAGGGTATATGTCATTCTGATAATTTACCAGCTCTGAAAGACAGCATAACGCAGCATGTATGTAACATTAGCGCCACCAGCTGCGATCTGCGTTGAACACACTGTGCGCCAAGGATGCAGTTTGTGGCACACTGGGAAGGGCAGCACACTGAGAAGTACAGCCAATGATATATATATATATATATATATATATATATATATATATATATATATATATATATATATATATATATATATATATATATATATATATATATATATATATATATATATATATTAAACAGGAGAACTGTTTCTTTAAGAAATATTAAAGAAGGATTTTAAAAGTCACAGAAGAGTTGGTTTTTTGGCTTTAGGAGTTTAAATCATCACAGAAAATGAATTTCGTCATATTTTCATGCATTTTATGGAAGCTGTTTCCATAGACATGCATAATATAAGGGATTTAAAAAAATAAATTATTCATAATTCACCTGACAGCATTTTAGTCATATCTGCCTTCTCAACTTTCTTCTCCCAAAGTTACCGTTTTATTTGCAAAATTCCAAAATTCTAGACTCTTTTACAGTCACTTGATCGCATCCATAGATAACAACTGTTTTTAATACTGTACTTCCTCGGGTTTTTTTTTATCCCTTAAAAGAGGCAGATGGTCAGAGAATACCTGAAATTAAGCGACACAATACACTGTTCTCACAATCTTAGTTGCAAACCAAATCTCAACCCGAAGCATAGTGATATTTTCAGTACTACTCTTAATACTCATTGTTCTTACATTTTGAGTACTAGCAGATTGTTCCAATAAACAGTAGCGGAGGAGTTAATAATAAAGAAGAAAAATAAATATTTTCTGTGCGCTTTGTGTGCTTGGAATTGGAACTTTGAAGGGGTGGCTTGTTTGGTTACGCCTTACGATATTTAGAGAAAAATGTGAGAGTTATTAATTTTGATAAACAGTCCATGAAAGATATCTGTAAAAATACATGCAAGAAACCAACGGGTATCATGGGAAAGCGCGAATTAGCGAAAGTGGGTTATTAATCAATTTAATTGCTTTTATACACGGAGCCGAGGTTTCATGGATGTTTTCCCAGATGTCAGGACTGTACCTAATGTTTAGTGATGATTTAGGATTAGTAATGAGTTTTTTTTGTTTGCATCAAGCTTTTCTACATATCTGAACAATTCTGAATTAAATATAGAAATACCTGGAACGAAGATGAAGCAATACAGGTGATAGATGACAGGTTGGAAGTTAAAAGTTTTTCACGATGCGACAAACTTTGTGTTATTATAATTTTATTTACAGTGAAGTTAAAAAGAATTATATATTCTCTTTGATGAATTAGTCGGGAAATCAGTATTGAAAGACCTGGCTTTTTTTTTGAGTTACGTACAGTGGATAGTTTACCAAATGAGAACAACAATGTCTTCATTAGTACTGTGGATTGTTTTGCAAGTTAACTGGAGAAGTTTATGGAGATATTTAAGGAAGAAAGAGAGCTTAAGATTAAAGGCGTTAGAAATAACAGTCGGTAAATTTAATTACAAGAGAGACAGCACACAAACTATAATCAGAGAGTACTTATAAAGTATTTTTGTCGAAGTCGATCAAACATCGTACACAGATGCCATGATGACCGCTCTTCTTTTCGGAAACTTTTCCATAACATTTATCTCAAGATGGATAGCGTAAGAGCATGGAGATTTTTTAAGGATGTATGTAAGTAGAATCCATACTGGATTGGCGTTGAATGTGCAAAACTATTACATTACTGATGTTTAAAGTAATGGAACTAAGATCACAATAAAATCGTTCTTCAGGTATATTTCCTCACCGTACAAACGCAGATGAATTGGCAACATAAGAGATGGTGAATGAAATACATTTGGGAAAACTCTTTACCAAGACATACAGTTGAAAACTATTTCTAACGAAGAAGAAGAAGAAATAACTAGAATTAAGATATATAGAAAGTTATCGTTTTGGTCATAACCGCAAAATAACTTCAGTTAGCAAATAAAATGAGGACATGTGTTGCATGTTATGCTCAATAGATTATCACAACGAAGTAATTTGCATCTTTGAAACTTATTTAATGTTCACAGCTTGTTAATCTTATCTACATAATGTATTGTGTCTGCAAACTGTGTGTGTTTTTCTGATATGCCTGTTTTGTCGGAGGATAAATCCTGCTACCTACATATCAGACTACCTAACTCACTTTCGGTTGAAAAGACCACATTCCTAGACGGGATTCGAACCCAGATCTTACAACCAAAGGACATTCCAAACCGACTATGCTATGAAACCTCTGTATTGCTCAGGGTAAATCACTTCATTTTAGTATGTTTCGATTCTGTATAGAAACAGGATATCAGTACAATAACAAAACGAATTCAACTAAACATTCTTCAGCATATTCATTGCAATAATTCAACTGTTGGAAAGAGTATAAATGAACAATTTCTATTTGTAAGTATAAGCACACAAGAGAGAGAGAGAGAGAGAGAGAGAGAGAGAGACGATTCACGATACACAAAACGTATCTTAATCTCCAAATTTAATTCTAGATGATTTCAAATTCTTTCCTATGCTGAACGATACCCTGAACAGCATTCATCACAAATCAAAGAAACTGATGCTGCCTTTGGAACCAGTTACAAAATAGGAGTTCAACAGATGTTTTCAACTATTGCTTTATCTTTAGGTGTCCCTAAAGTGACTAGTTTTAGACAACAGTCAATCAGAATGTATCAATAAATATGTTTTGTGTTTTTATTATCACATATTACTTTATAACCACACCACGTATTCAGTAACGTTACTAAAATGCTACTTTTAAAAGTAGAAAATTACAGGTGGTTGACATCAGAATATGCATTAAAAGTAGAATTATTTAAAGGCACTAAAATGTGTTACAGAATGTCCCGAAAAGAACTCACTATTAGGGAGAAACTAGAGGTAGTGTATTGTTTAATTTGTTGTTATATTTAGCTACGTTGCACTACTTTTATATACTTTGCGTTCATAGTAGCTCATAATTTTAAAAATACATTTCTTATTACTATATAATCAGAGGAAAATGATCCTGCAGATACTGACGCTGATGTCAATATTACATCGTTATATTACATTTTATACGTTCATCTGCTTCTTCACTAATTGATTGAGATTATCATTACATTAGCATAGTTAATTGGACTCTATTGCAAAACTTTGCGTCATCAGTCCATAGAATCTGTGGAATGATGAAGAAAATTTCAATCTCGGAGACCTACCCTAACCCTGATGTTTACAACCCTCCCTTCATTTATTAATAAAGGATTTTTCCGAATGATGATGATATCACCACTGTATTTTTATGCAAAAAATGTCTAAAAATTTAAAGAGGTATTCAGCTTTTACAGAATTTGAAATATTTATTATAATTTCTAAAAGGAATTCTAGATTTAATCCAAGAAACAGAAAATCCTGAGCACGTAAATCTATGTCATTTAAAACAATTCTGAGATCGTTCTCAGAATTGTTTTAAATGACATAGATTTACACACACACACACACACACACCTAAAAGTTATCTTCTCTCTTTATAAACTGAAGTTCTGATATTAAGCACTTGCAAATATTTTGAATTGTAGATAGAATGCTACGTTACACTAGACTGAGAACATCGTTAAGATATCTGGTAATTAAACTGAAGGAACGTAGGTGTGAAAATGGTATAAAAATTATGAAATTATTACCACGACCTTTCCTCCAACTAATAATTGTACATACTTTCACTGTCAGTACAAAACTCTGATACCTGAGTATATTTTCGATAGAATGAATTCTACCGTTCTTCTCACAATCAATCACGGAAGTCAGACATTAACTCTGATCAGCTAGGTTTTTTTTCGCTAACTGATTAATTTTATCAAGATTTATCAAAATTCATTGTGACTTCAAATTAAATTCTTCCAGAAAATTACGTAAATATTTATAAATTACAGTATATATATATATATTATTGTTTTGTAAAATAGTATGTACTTCAAGATAAAAATATATTGAGAAATGTTTGTGAATAACCAAAAACACTATGGCTTACTATGGTTCATTTAGTTATCGAGCTATCTCTTTTTATATATATATATCTCTTTATATATATATATATATATATATATATATATACATACATATATATATATATATATATATATATATATATATATATATATATATATATATATATATATATATATATATATATATATATATATATACTGGTACGACCACAGATGTGAGCTCGCTGGACACTTCTGCGCATGACAGACGAAGGCGAATCTATTCTGGTAATAGGGTAATCAGTGCGTTTAGTGGGATGAGAGTTTATTATTATACGTGAGAAAATTAGGTTTTCTTTAATGAAAATTCTAGTTTTTTCTAGAATTGTACCAGAATTTCCAACTTATATTACAGTTGGAAAATTTTAGATAAAAAAACCACGATTTTGCATGTTGATGACGAATTCGTACATCGCCTTGTTCTTACTTTCTCCCCTTCAACATGAATTGACTCTTCTTGGCAATCTGCCAGCAACGGCTCTCGCCTCTGTGGTTGGACAGTATATATGTTAAAAATGTAGGCAGCATATCACCTCTCTTTATCACTGATAATTGGCTATCCCCCGACAGGTAATGAGAGCACTGCAGTCAACTACAGCTCGTGTTCCTAACTCAAACTGGAATTAATGTGCGAAATAGTGCGAGTTTATAGTTTTTTTTTTTTTTTGTATGGCCAGATTAAACATATGAGTTTTCTTGAGGAAACTCTATTCGCCTGTGCCATAAATTTTCTTCTATATTTCCCACACAAGAAGTTAGAGAACCCATAGTACATTAGTACAATGTGTGGATTCCGGATCCAAAGAGAAGAAATCCCAAACCTATCTTTTAGGCAGCTATTATACATCAAGAATACATTATTTATAAATTTTGTATGTTGTAGTGCTTGGAGAAATCTGGAGGAGGACAAGGACAGAATTCTTACAAAACGGAGGTAGAAAATGGAAGGAGAAAATAGTACAGAGTTTTTGAGTACTGAATAACTTGCACTTCACTCACTCACTCACTCATCTGTTTCTTTATTAATTTGAATGAGAGTAAAAGAAATATAGATACCCGTTCTGTTGGGTGGCATCTATCAACCTACTTGTAGGAAATGCAAAAATGAAAGTCTAGAGAAATAGAAAAACGAGTGGGAACTGATTAAGTCAATTTTTATCTTTTGAGTACTGTCAGGGATGTTTAGAGAGGATCTATTCCCAGAGTGGGAACACTATACTAATGTTAGGTAGATTTATCATGTATATACAGTATGCAGTTGCTTGAGATAGAAATAGTACCGAAAGAGAATGAGGATCCTGAGTTTTTATAGGAACAATGGAAAAGAAGAACGTGAAGAGTTCCAAAAGGAGAGCAATCCGTCCGTGTTATGTATTTAAAAATATACTACAAGAATCTTGCATCTTGCAGGCACAGGTATTCTCAAACAGGATTATTTTTTTCTCACTTTTGGATATTGGGAGCTCTTTCTTATTTAGTTGTCAGCATCACTTCTCATTGAAATCAAAGAGAAAAAAGAAGCGTTAAGAGTTGCTTTATGCCAATATTCAGAAATCCGAAATTGCTGAGCACTGTCAATCATATTTGTCAAAAAAGAATTTTGCAATAAAAAATCCTTGAATCCTAAAAATTAATGACAAGAATACTGAATACAGTCAAAATTGTCAGATGAACAAACAATTTATCACGTTCTTGGCATAGTGACAAGTTTCGCCTGTATTCGACTAATAAAATTTGATCCTTCGCCTGTTCAAGCATCAATAGAACATGAATGTTTTCCATTGGTTCTATTAGTTAAAAATGATTATTTACATTTTGTCAGCAGATTAGTATCTGTTCTTTTTTGAGCTGAAGGAAACGCAACTTCAAACCTATATTTTCAAAGACAGTCATAGGGCTCAGTCAGGCTCTGCTCTACTGTAATCCTCGTATATATTCCAAAGTGGATCATAAAAATGAATAAAAGACAGAGCAGTAACAACACAGCATATCACTATAAACAAGATGATAACAATAATAACAAATTCAAACAGAAGACGATTTCTAGAAGAACATTGAAAAAATAAAACATTACTTGAAGAAACTGGCACAAAAAACTCAACTGCTAAAATTTGCTCTGGATGTGACCTGAAGATACTTATACCCGACAGCTGTTTTCTACTATCGTGGGTCGATCTGCAATGCTGATCGTTGATATTCACCACTGAGAGCAGTTTTATGCACACACACAGAAAAGACAAAATCTACCAGCATCAAACAAATTCCCAGCTTCTTTTCAGTGAGAGAATGAATAGAACAAAGTTTGCTGAAAGCACTTATTGTTCCATGCTCAAACAACTTCAAAATATACGTAAAAAAGAAATATTATTGCCTCTATAAAACAGGATTGTAAACCTGCTGCTAAAATGGAAGTTGTCTACAATAATGTGGAGTTTGAACAGAGGAAGAATCTCTTAAAAATGAAGCTAAAGAACAATGAATGAAATATGTCAAGGTTGTTACAGTTTAGTATTTCGACAAAGAAACTAAGATTATGCACAACGTGTTATTTATGTTCATATGCATGTTTCCTGTGACCAATTTGCCTGTTTTGTTGGTGTAAAAAACCGTAAAGGAAAGCTGCAGTCCATTTTGTACCCGATGTGTTAAAAGAGACCTCTGCATTAACATCCATCTCTTCTTATGGATGGTCATACTAGTTGGTTATATTATGTGAAACTTAGGGGATTAAAGAGTTTTAAGATGTGTTCTTTCTTATGGTTATATCAATTGCTTTAATATCATTTTTGTTCTAGGGGTTTATCTCTCCCACAAAAAAACACATATTGATATCGGTCTGCATTAGTGTACAGAAATGATTTTTAATATTCATCTCAAGTATTAATACACATAAGTAAATTAATGTTATTATTACACGGTGCAGTTTGATGTATGTTATATGATGATGAAACTATTTGTTTCAGAACCTAAAAACAAGAGATCCCTGAAACGAAAACTTCCCTTGTTTCGTGCTAGACTTATGGAAAGAAATTTCTGCTTTCATGTTCATCACATATTAGCCCAATGCAGAAAATGGTATATTGACATCCACTGGGGGAAGGAGATGGACTGAGTCCTTGATTCTTTATTCCTTCACCTGATTGAAGAAAATGTGTGCATGGGGTATTATTGAGCTAAAAGCTCTAGTCATGGCAGGGTAACGGCAATAGCCGAAACTCAGCTGAAACTTCTTTGCAAACAAATGATTCTTGTTACAGCATTGCTATTCGTTACCCGCTCACAATCATTAATTGACAATTGACATTTATATCTTTAGGGGTGAAGCAAGATGCTTTCCATATTCCCCACTATCTGTTACGGTTACAGTGAGGGTAAAATTTATGAGCAGTTTGCTTGCCCTGATTGGGCATGGAGATTATGCATCGCTACAGGAGGTTAAAATAGCTTTCGGCCTTCTATATTTGAATATGTCCGTTGCCTCGTATGCCGCAGCTTGCTGAACCAAATCGTTGGTATGTGTGACGTCTTTAGGAAGACCTTAGATGCTAAAGATTGTAGGAAAGAGAAAATATAGGGAATATTTGTATCTCTATGAAGTTGATTGTTTCTAACATACCACGGAGCGTTCAGAATCATTCTCAAGCCCTTGTTCTGCACTCATTTCATCTTGATAATGCTAGTATTAGAGATATGGTTCCAGGCTGGAGAGGCGTAGGTGATTATAGGACGAATCGTCATCTAGTATAGTTGCAATTTGATTCTGTTACTTAGCTTGCTATTTCTATTAATTAGCTGATAGATCTGAGCGATGGCTTTAGATGCCTTTGCGCACGAAGACTTGATGCGTTGGTTGAAAGTTAGATTTTTGTGGAGAATTACGCCCAGGTATTTTGTTTCTGTCTGCCAGGGAATTTTAGTATTGAATAGTAATACATCTCCTGTAGGAGATATTGGCCTTTTCGAAAAACGAATAGCTGAGCGTTTTTTTTGGGGTTGGGGTTGACTTCCAATCTCCATTTGGAGAACCTTTAGAGGGTTTTCTTGAATCTTTAGAAGGTTTTCTTGAAGCATTCTGGTAATGAAATGGGGTCGGAGAGATCTGGTTAGTATTGCTGTATCGTCTGCATACAGGGCCAAGATGTAAGACATCGGATTAGACCTATCCAAAGTTTGTCAAATGCTTTGGATAGGTCTAGAAAAACAGCTCCTGTGCACTGCCGCCAGTTATAGCTGGTGGTGATGTATTCCACAATTCTGTAGATTTGCTGTGTAGTACTATGGTGTTGCCGAAAACCGAAATGTTCTTTGGGGAGGATGTTTAGGTCATTTAGTGAGGTTTGGAGTCGTGAGAGGATGACCGTCTCCGCAACCTTACCCAGATTGGAGACGAGACCGATTGGGCGATAATTTTGCGGTAGGTGTGGGTCCTTGCCTGGCTTATGTATAGAGATTACATCAGCTAATTTCCAGGTAGAAGGAAAATAGTGAAATCTTAAGATTGCATTTATTATAATGGTCAGGTGCACTACAGCTTTTCTAGGCAACAGTTTGATCACCCTGTTTGAAATGCTGTCTGGTCCAGGAGCTTTTTTGTTCTTAAAGTTTTTAATAATATTATATATTTCACCAGGTGATGTGGATACAATGTGGTCAGTACTGATATCAAGAAGTTTGAGTGAGTGTCTGACCTGTATATGAATTTTGTATATGAGATTGAAGTCAAGATTTCCATATGAGGTTTGCACTGCTCTTCCAAATTTCTTGCCATGACCTCCGTCTTGTCAGCATCAGTGTGTACAAGGCCCTGGTCAGAGAGTATTGGGGGGGGGGAAGAGATTTACCTCTTTTTTTGATATTTCTCACTAATTTCCATACAGAGTGATGAGTAGGTGAGATAGAGGCTAACGTTTCTTCCCATAGATGTTCTCTGTGAGCCTTAAGTGCATCTCTCACAGCCCCAGTAATTCTGTTTAGATTTGTTTTATCTGGTGGCGCACGAGTGTTACGAAATCTTTTCCCGGCTCTGTGTTTTTCTCTGATCAAGTTCACAATGTCTTCAAGCAGACGACCAGGCTTGTGGACAGATTTGTAGAAGGTGGCTACCGTTATGGCGGAGTTAATTAGTCGGGAGAGGCTTGTAACTGCAGATTCTATGTCTTCTTTTGTACGTATGTGAGGAAAAGGGCCAATACTATCCCTGAGCACTTCCGACAATCTTTCCCACGATATATAGGAGTGAGGGGAAGGAGACAGGTATTCTTATCTTCCCATCTGAAGTAGTATTGGGTTGTGATCAGATGAAAACTCATTTAATGATCTTAGGTTATATTGAAGATTAATATCCCGCAGGATAGCTATACCCAGGATGGTCGCAGTTCCAAAGTACTAAGATGAGTTGGTTCGGTGAAGCCTGCCACAACAGCATTGTGTGGTCCTATGAAGTTGGAAAGGATGCAACCGTTCTTGTTGGTGGATCTGCAATTCCATGCAGAGTGCTTGGAGTTCAGATCCCCGGCTATAATAGAAATTCCCTGACGCATAATATGGCATTTAGGTCAGAGTGTAATAGAGGTTTTAGGGGTGGGTTATCAGCAGAGTAGATTTTCAGTCTGCCAGCCGAGCTGGTGAACACCTCCACGCCCGTGATCTCAAGATTAGTGGTTAGAGAGTTGTTCACAGAATTGTGCTCGATGTAGTTTTTAATGAAGATGGCAGATGGGCCTCGTCAGAACTGTAGAGACCAATCTGTCATTTCTGTATAGGCGGCAACCCTTTATTGTAGGGTTATCTGAGGGTCTTAGATATGATTCACTGATTACTATAACATCTGGTTGATATCTGTTAGTGAAGTCTTGAAGCTCCAGAATTTTGTTTCTTAGGCCATTTGCATTCCATGCAATGATCTGCAAAGAGGCTGGAATAAGTTTGTTTCTGCTCATCAGTTAGCGCTGTGAGAATGACCTGTGTTTCACGGAGAAATCTTTTAGTGAAGGTTGCTGAAGGGTTTGACAAGCTGAAGTCTTGTGGCATGTTGGCCAGAGAGGCTGTAATAACAGCTGTTAGGTTTGTAGGTGCTGATTTGTTTGTATGGGCCACGTCAGCATAACTTCTTGTTTGCTTTTGGTGCACTCTATCTTTGAAGGTCTCTGACTGTGGACGCTGAGCCTCTGGCTGTGGTGCAGGGGCCTCTGGTGTTCTTATACTAGAGAAAGAGGGCTGTTTGGCTGATTCTATCCGTCTATTTTTTTGGTGCTGAATGCATCCCTTGTAGTTGGCAGGATGGGGGCCACCGCAGTTGGCACATTTAGCCAGGGTTGTTTTCGGCTTTGTGCAGATATTGGTTGGGTGACTGTCCCCGCATTTCAGACATCTAAATTCAGCTTTACATAATTTCTGGGCATGACCAAACTTTTGACACCTTTGGCACTGCCAAGAAGATGCACTTTTTCGGAGTGGCTCTGGTGTGACAATGAGCCCGCAGATTGTTTTCGAGTTGTAGATATTTTTATATATGTTATGGATCTCTACGAGGATTAACAACATGGGAGATTTGTTGGATCTGAATATTCTGCTGAACTTAACAGGAGGTAGATCCTGTAAATTAAGATCATCAACTATATTTTCTGTATCAATGTCTTCACAGACGCTACGGAGGTCCACTTTTAAATTTTTCTCCGAGCTGAGTGAAAAGGTATGATATTTTATACCTCTATTGTCCATTTCTTTTGTTAGTCGCCTGTAGTCTATAATTTTTGGCCTTTACATAGCCATCCTACACATTGATCTTAAAGCTGCCCATCTCTGCTTCTCTCGTAATATAATCGGAGGCACCTTTTCTTTGGGAGAAGCAGTGGAGTCCGAAACTTGACCGTGTCGTTCCATTATTATTATTATTATTATTATTATTATTATTATTATTATTATTATTATTATTATTATTATTATTATTATTACGGGAAGCTTTAGAATGTTTTCTTGAAGCTTTCTGGTAATGAAATAGGGTTTGAGAGATCTGGTTAGTATTGCCGTATCGTCCGCATACAGGGCCAAAATGGAAGTCATTGGATTGTGTGGGATGTCTGACATGTATACAGAAAACAGCAATGGAGCCAGTAGAGATCCCTGCGGCACTCTAGCAAAGATATAGCGCTGGGACGATGTAGAACCGTTGATTTTAACTTGCAGTGATCTATTCTGAAGATATGAATGGATTAAATTAACCATTTTTAGTGAGGTACCGGCTGAGATAAGTTTGTGCAGGAGTTCAAAATGCCAGATTTTGTCCAATGCTCTGGATAGGTCTAGGAAAATAGCTCCTGTGCACTGGCACCAGTTATAGCTGATGGTGATGTATTCCACAATTCTGTAGATTTGCTGGGTAGTACTGTGGTGTTGCCGAAAACCAAACTGTTCTTTAGGGAGGATGTTTAGGTCATTTAGTGAGGTTTGGAGTCGTGAGAGGATGACCTTCTCTGCAACCTTACCCAGATTGGAGACGAGACTGATTGGACGATAATTTTGCGGTAGGTGTGGGTCCTTGCCTGGCTTATATATAGGGATTACATCAGCCAGTTTCCAGGTGGAAGGAAAATAGTGAAATCTTAAGATTGCATTTATTATAATGGTCAGGTGCACTACAGCTTTTCGAGGCAACAGCTTGATCACCCTGTTTGATATGCAGTCTGGTCCAGGAGCTTTATTGTTCTTTAGTTTTTATAATAATATCATATAATTCAACAGGCGATGTGGGTGCAATATGGTCAGCACTGGTGTCTGGGAGATTTAATACGTGTCTGATCTGTCTGTTGATTTTGTATAAGTGATTGAAACCTAAGTTGTTATAAGAAGGTTTGCACTGCTCCTCTAGATTCTTTACTATGGCTTCTGCCTTATCTACATCTGTGTGAACTAGACCCTGATTAGAGATTATGGGGGTGGGAGAGATCTGTTTTTATTTCTGATGTTTCTCAGTAACGCCCATATAGAGTGATCAATAGGTGAGATAGAGGCTAACTTTTTATCGCAAACTTGGTGTCTATGAGTTTTAAGTGCATCTCTCACTGCCCCGTTCAATCTATTAAGAACTGTTTTGTCCTGAGGAGCGTGAGTGTTACGAAATCTCTTCCTAGCTCTGTTCTTCTCTCTGATCAGGTCCATAATATCCTCAGGCAAACGACCAGGCTTGGGAACATGTTTGTGAAAATCATTAAGTCCTTAAAAGGATTGGCTTAAAGGGGCGAAGCAAGCATGCTTTTCATATTCCCCGTTATCTGTAGAGGACAGTGTAGGGATAAGGTGTTATTGACACTATTAAAGCTCTGATCATGGCAAGAGGGTAATAGCAATACAGGCCTCAGTTAGAAGTTCATTGGCTACAGCATTGTCATCCATTACCCTCCAAGGGTATTAATTTAATCACTGCATCTCACAGTCAATAATTCAGAGGCACGAAAATCATTAATTCTCATCAAGCATTTATATATACATATATTAAGGCTATTATTATATGGTGTGTTTATTACTTTTTGATTATTTAAGAATAGCTTTAAAATATTTATTTACACCATAAATATTGGAAAGTTAATAAAAGGCACAATCAATTTTATATTTAAAAATTCTTTTAATTTCTATTTTTACATTAATACTGAAAAATACTGATTGCATTTTCGGAAATGCGGTCATAATTTCTGAATGCTAATCGCATTCACTATTTGATATCCTCTGATGGTGTCCGTGAATCCTTTGCATCGAATTATACTACATTCTAATGGTTAAATGAGAGTAAGTAAATGACTACTATCCTGTACATAACTAATTATCGATACGAAATATAAATGTTTTTTTCAATTAACAAACAAACAAACAACAGAAAATGAAGAATGGCACTTAAAGAAGCATTGTAAATTCGTTACTTAGCAACCATTGCGATTTCTTTATTTAGCTGTTTTCACTGAATTGGCAATTTACACTAATATTCACGAGCGCATGCGCATGTTTCATATTTTGTTTATATTACAAATTCATTTCTAACTAATAAAGTTAGCAATTCAAGTTTTTAAAGTTTATTAAGTAGAAGTCAGAGATGTTCTTAGAGAAGTTAGGAAAGTAGTGATTCAATTTGAGGAACGTCATAAATCAAATTTATAAAAGTACGAATCCTATTTCAAATACGTTCTCATATAAGCTGTCTCATTTAGGACAGAATTTAAGGAGACTGGTCTAAAAGCATTTTTTCTGAAAGATGGATTTCATCACATTTTCTTTATTTTTAAAATCACTTTCTTACTCACTTCCGCATCAATTATGCTATTTCTTTCCATTTCAAGACACGATTTTGAGTTCAAAATTCTTCCTAGAAACTGCTGTAATAGCACTTGTATTTTTATTTCAAAGAAAATTATTCGGAACAAAAAAAAAAAAAAAAAAAAAAAGAGAGACTTTATATTCACGAAACAGACGCCAAATAATTAAAGGAACACAAATGACTATTTAAATGATTCCAGATTGCTTTCCGGTGTGCATACCGAGGAGAAAAATCCACGCACGTATTCTCTAAGTCAAAAAAAAAAAAAAAAAAAAGCAAAAAAGCAAGATCGTAACTTTTCGAAAGGCTGTAACTTCACAATTACGTCTTTACTGGAATTTTGCCAAGCCAACACAAAATGGCGTGACGTAAGCGACATTTTATTTGCATTAAGTTGAGAGGGAAAAAGAAATAATAAAATAATCTCTTTTTATTTTAACATAAGAATTCTGTAATCAACTTTGCTTTGGATTTCATATTAAAGTAATTTCTTCCTCGGTGGTGTTTATTAATCCCTAACCAAATATGAATGGAGGAAACGTAATAATAATGCAATAAAAGGATTAGTTTATATTTTTATTTCCGCTCCATCTACACAGCGTGATGATTGGACCTACGGAAAGAGAGGTTTCTCATTCTGTTATAGCCCCTTTCAACCCTATTTAGATTCGCCTTAAAACTTGCCGACGTTAATGGCACTGGCGATAACTACGGCGATTGACGTCATCACTATGACTTAAGCACGAGGAGTTTCAATTAAAAAAAAAAAAGGTAAAGGGAAAAAAAAGAGAAATAAAAAAATCTGCGAAATATTCTTTTCGATGTCGAATACACCAAATGCCCTATTTCTTAGCGTATACAAGAAATTCAATTCTTGCTTTTATCGTTGTATATTTTAAAATTATTATTTATATAATATATAAATAGCTACTCAGCATCTTTTTTTATAGTTGAACTACAGACTCACAAAACCTGATACTTCCGGTGGTCTCAAAATACTACTACTACTACTACTACTACTAATAATAATAATAATAAATGAATAAAAATAAAAATAAATAAATAATTAAATCCCTGCATGAGACCACTGTTTTGCTTATTGGAGGCCGGAAGGGATATATATATATATATATATATATATATACGTAGGCTGTTCAATAAGTAATAAGACTATATTTATACAGAAAACAGATTACCTTTAATCATCATCATTTACATGGTCTTGAAGTAACTACTGTGAGACGCGATGCATTTGTCCCAACGTTGCGCCCACTTCTTAAACGCATGTGAAAGTCCGTTTTTTGAGAGTTCTTTCAAAACCGCCTCCGCAGCTTTTACACATGCTTTGTTGCTTTCAAAATGGCGGCCTCTTAATGATTTCTTGAGCTGAGGAAACAGCTAGAAATCGCACGGTGCGAGATCAGGACTGTATGGAAGGTGTGGTAGGATATCTGTGTTGTTCTTCTGCAAAACGTCCACTACACAACCAGCAATATATGGCCTTGCATTATCGTGGTGCAATAAGAAGCCATTCTTCAGCAATGGACGCTTCCTTTTGACGTGCTTGATGATAATCGCTGCTGTGTTGATCATTGTCTCTGTGATGGACGTTGAAGGTGTTCCCTCACGTTCAAGATCTTCCACATTTTGCCTTCCTTCCTTAAAAGTTTTACGCCAGCGAAAAACACTTGCCCTCGACATTGCTTCATCGTGAAAATCTTCGTGTATCATGTTAAAAGTGTCCGATGCTGATTTTTGCAAACGCATACAAAATTTAATCGCATAACGCTGTTCCAAGGACGCTTCCATTTCGAAGACTGGTCACGCCTCTTAGGCGCGCCGAAACAAGCTTCCGTTATTCATGTGACACTCTGGCACATCAGCCCGTATACGCCATCTATCAACCCCTTTTGTTAATACAGATAGCAACATTTCTTTATTCCACAGAAATTAATATTGTGATGAGTGGTTTCGCCACAGTAAAATTAATCTTATTACTTATTGAACAGCCCACGTATATATATATATATATATATATATATATATATATATATATATATATATATATATATATATATATATATATATATATATATATATATATATATATATATCGACCTGGTTGGTGTAAAATGCTTGTTTTCTACCAACAAGATGCGAGTTCTAGTCTTTGCTTGATGGATGTTTGTGAATGTCTTAAGTGGAAAATGAATTTCATCACTCGATATGTCACACTACTTCTTGCTCTTTTGGAGGCTTGAAATGGCTTGAAAAAAAAAATTCTAGATATGGACGATGAAGAAATATTTATTATAAAAATGCTAAGTAGTACACTGTACTAATGTATTAAATTTAGAACAACTCATTCCTGGGAATGATATATATATATATATATATATATATATATATATTATGCATATCCTGTACATACTCTATTTTATTTATGCAATATAACAATATCTTAAATCACTTTATTGAAAAAACGTTTTGCCTGTTCCAGGCTAAAATATAATTAACTTTTCATTATAAACTAAATATAACAAAATTAATACTGTACTTTAAATAAAATATTTCATTTATTAATTGCAAAAATAAGAGAAAATTTTAATATATAATATAATATAAAATTCTTACCATAATGATTTAAAGATAAAGTTCGGTGAAGTGTTTCATACGAATTGGATCCATTCAGTAAAAAGTTCTGCCTGTAATATTCTAATCAATAAAAAAAAAAGAAATAATTAATATTCATAAAATGAAGGAATGGTTAGTTGATTTTATATGAAAAGAAATGAAAGAACATAGTTTTCTTAACCAACTTCCTCACTAATAACTTGGAAATGTTTTTGACGCGTAGAAGGCAGCGAGGCGTGGGACAAAGCGAGATACACGAAATTAATCAAATTAAATTTGATGTTCGCAGATTCACTCCAAAGGCCTTCAAGGCACGCAGACTTAGCCTGGAGTTTGATGAATAGTAGCACTCGGAATTTCTGATATGGCTTTGTGGCTTTAGCAAGTTAACTGAATATGGAAATTAAGTGCAAGTAAGGAGATAATGTGCACGAGCTCTTATCGCGAAAGAATGGATGAGGATACAATTTATTGTAGCAGAATTAATGATAACATAACGCGTAAAGAGAAGTATGCTTATGTACATAATAGAGTGAATAAAGATGATGAAAGACCCAACTGTTGCTACAAGCGTCAAAAAAAAAAAAAAAAAGGAAATTCGAGGCCATATTTTAAATTTAATTTTCTGCATATTGCTTTGACTTATCCCGTTCTAAAATAAGGATTACTGTTTCCGAAAAAAGAAAAAAGAAATATCCAAGTTAAGAATAATTTGAAACAAAGTGAAAATATGAAGGTAAAATACAAAAAAGTGTTTATTATCATTTTTATTTGGCATATATATATGTATTCATGAGCATTGACTGGGTTACTTTGATAGATTTAGAAAGATATTTAATGACTAAAAAACGAGAATAAATTAAAAGCTTTAATGATACAACTAGTTTCGGCTTTTTACAGTCTTCATCAGGTATCTTTTTAGGAAGAGGAAACAATAATAAAAACTGAAGATACTAAGAAACTGAGAAGCACAGATAAATTGCATTTAAAATGAAAAACGTTGTATTAACATTCAAGTTGTTCTATTTTACGTGCCATTGTTTGCTGTATGCGTGGTAGCAGACTCTCGAGAACGCCAGTACTGAACAACAGCAGTATGGCTATCAGGGCTGTTATAGCTTAAATTGTTGTTTAAATGTGTTCAGAATTAAGGACGATCTCCCTGGATTCCACTATCTTTCTTTCAAATTCATCATGGCAGCGGAAATGTTTTCAGATCTATCCCAGGAAACTGAGTGACCTTGAAAATCATCATGAGGATTGTTAGAGAAGAGAACATGGCTGGATAAGGCACTGGCATGTGATCTTTTATAGGAGATATCTCTCTTATGTTCTTCCATACGAAATTCAATAGACTTATTAGTTTGACCGTAATAAGGAACACTACAGTCACACCATGGTTTAGATACGCCAGGGTATTTCAGATTGTGATGCTTAGGCTTAGGATGGCTTATAAGAGATCGGATTTGTGGAAGTGTAGTGAATAACGTCCTGATGTTGTACTTCTTGACTTTAGCCAATATATGTATATATGTTGCGTTTCGCATGATATCAGAAATGTTGAATGGATTCAAATACTGTAAGGAGAATCCCATCGAACATTTCTGATATCACGTGGAACATTGTTACATTAAAGGCAACACATCGTCTGGAACAATCCACTGGTAAGAAGAATTAGCGGTCAATGTATATTTAATGGGGATAAGACCCAGAGCAGTCTCTATATCAAGATACCGCTTCCACTACCTGTTTTCGGCCAACTGTGTAATCTAGTTGCCGGAAAACAGGCTGGATGGTAATAAATTTTGGTTGTGTGTGTGTGTGTACAATGAATTCTTAAGGTGTTTTTCATAATTTTTCCATAGCTGTCGACACTAGCGTTAGAGTATTCTAAGATTGAATTTATGTCCCCTCCAATGGAATAAAGAACTGTTGTGGGAGTTTCAGAGTCTCGGAGTGGCATATCAAATGTTAAGATTTATCTGAAGATGGTTATGGTCTTGGGATGGAAGAATCTTCCATGTGTGTGTGTGTGTGTGTGTCTCCTGGTATTGTCATGAAGCAAAATCACTTCAACACTGAAGTAAATGTGCATGTTTATTTTAATTGCCGAATAAACATATCACGACATGATATGGCATTGACAGCACCGTCACAGGGTGTAGCTGTATGACCTCGGTACTTCAGTATAACGGATAACCTTTGGTCAGAGAAATCTGGATTCGAATTCTGCCTATGACAAGAAGAACCCTTATTATGGATATTCGGTTGTAGCGGAGTGAGCAGGTTTCATAGAGGCAGGGGAGGAGGACTCGTATATGAGGCCTGCTTCTATATCATACATCCGTAATTAAAAACAGCCTAGACCAGAAGACCGCACTGTCATTGCCAAATTTGCCAAAATGATTTCTTTGCTACCAAAAATTTATATCATTAGCAGTATAACGTTTATTTTTTTTTATCCATGCATGAAGTGTTCTTATTATTAACTTATCGTCCGAATTATTCTATGGATGAATTGCAAATAAATGTCATCCGGTGCTACCACAAAAAAGTTCACCATACTTAATATTTCCTACTCAATGGATATAGAGAAGAAACACGTTACTTGTGGAATGCTGCAACAGGAAATACAGTGTTGCCGCCTATCGGGAAAAATTATGTAAAAATATATTAAAGATTCATCTCTCATTTTTATCTATTCGGAAATGTTCATATCGCCACATAAAAATCTTATTAATTGATTTTGATTCACTTTCTTATTTATATATTTAATTATTATATATACATATATTCTTCTTATATATATCTATCTCCAGCTTCTCCCTCACACACATGTACAAGATTAATGAAGCTTGCTTAGCTTTCTATTGGCACTACGAGCTGTAAATGGCCTTTTTCTCACCTTCCCTCGATTATCCATTAGGAGAAGCTCTTGGGTAATACGATCGCCTCCCGAAAAGAAGATAGAGAATCAATAAATCAATCCATGAAGACTGGATTCTATATATTTTTGTTAAAGTAGATAAATGGTGGTGTAAGTAGTCGAGGAGAGGGTGTCTTGCAGTTCTTGACACAGACATGATACAGGAGGAGCAAAGAAGAGAAGAATGGTATTTAGTTCTGATTATTGATCTATTTGGGATTTAAGATATATACGTGAAGTATTTGAGTTCCAGAGACTGACGCTGGAAAAGGCTTTGGTTACAACATTGATATCTCGCGTGTAATTCAGAACACGCAAACTTTAAATGGAGAAAGTAAAGTGGGATTATTAACACAATAAGTAAAATTCACGATGGAAGCGTACTGGCAGATTAGAAAGTGATATACAATTCTGACAGCTTTAATCTCGAAGTTGCTCACCAATTTTCATCATAATAAATACATTTGGAACCTTTGTAGCTTAGTTCATCGAAGTCCTTTGACTGGAAAGATCTCTGGTTCGATTCCCGTGAAAAACACGAAGAACGTTAATAAGGTTTTTTCAACGGTAGGTAAATGCTGGTCTCAGGGAATGGCAGGGTTTTCCATCCGCCCAGACAGACAATCGGCTACTGAATACACACATTCACAAACACACACAAACAGACTATGTAAATAGTCTTCATCGCTGAATTATAACATTAATTAGGTTTCTATGAAATCGAATAATCTGTCCGTGACAGGTTACTGGGAGGAATATTGTTGGGATTTCCTATGCAGATGACCTGTTCATCTATAATAAGCATTTTGCTAAAAAATGAAATACTATTAATTTGAGTAAAATACTATTTAATTGGAGTGAGGGATACGATTCTCTTAAAACTGTTATTGTTGCGTGCAGAAATTTATTCGATGACTGACTGTATATGATAGATGATTTTCCGGTAGAAATAAAAAAAAAAGAATAGAACTGTTTATCAGAAAATTTATGAACCATGGTTTTGTTAAAGTACTTGAAAGAGAAGATAGGTTCCTTCATTGACCTGAATTCTGTTTAATGGAGTATTGAAAACTGCGTCACCATATAATAAAGTAAAAGCTTTGATTGCTTCGGACTGAGCTTCCTTAGTTTAGTCGATTTCGACGCTGTAGTTTAGTTGGAAAGACGGGTTCGTATCCTGTATTTCCAACTTTATCAGAGTTTTTCAATTGACGGTGACTTAGACGGTCTCAAAAGATAAAAAATATGCACTATAACCAACGGATTTATACTGGTTTAATAAGATGGTGCCTTACCTACCCATATAGGCCTCATGATGGTTGTATCATCATACGCTAAATAATCAACTCGCTTCTGGTCTATTGTTAAAAACGCTGATGTGTATGTTAATGATATCGTAATCGTTTGTAAAGGATTTTGGTCCAATATAGAGCGGCTGGACTTCTAAGTTACTGTTCATCAGATACGTAAATACAGAATATACTTTTGGTAACATGATTTCAAATGAGAACTGAAATTGATTTATAGGAACACGTAATAGAAAACGTTTTTTTTTTAATTAGTTTCTAATAGATTGTAGGCTGGAGAAATTTTTAATCAGCGAAGTTCAGAAGTCTGTTATCATTTCCTGTGTAATTTCTTTGTAATAATAAACCAACCAACTATAATTTTTAATTTCGACATTTATCAGAAGAAAAATATTCGTATTTCAAATAAATCCGTAAACACTGATTATTAAAATGATTGTTTTCGTTCCAGTTGTTATTCCTGATTTGAGTGCTGCAGTTTTCATTTTCGCTTTAATTATACCTTTGTTACAAAAGATAACAAAATGTCTTCACAAGAGATTTGCAATAGAAAGTCTTTCGTTTCTTTGTATTTGAAATATTCCAAATTTAATATTCAGGTCGTTGATCTGCTCATGTTTCCGTGCACCATTTAATATGTGCCTACATCGGAATGCTTCATTATTTTCCTATTAATAGAATCCTATTGAATCAATAAAAATGAAGCCTTTATTTCCATCGCACTGATATCCCAATTATTACCACCATCTGTTGCTAAATCAAATATGCTCGTGCTTGCCCGACCTCTAATCTTTTCATTAATGACATCCCTTTGCTAGGATGGATAGTACGTTACTTGCTTCACTACCCTTCCGCTTAAATTATTAATCAATGGCACGCAACTGGCTGCATGGGATTGTTTATGCTTTCAAACTCCAGACGTCAGCGTATTCTACAAGACAGTTAAGTAATTGGGAAGCCTTTCAACAAAGAAACGTAATTTTAAAGATATGGATTTCTGAAATGTCATACGTACTAAGTATGACGTGTTTTGTAATAATAATTAACACGTTATCCTTAGAGAATAGACTTTTGAGAGCAAATCCGGTGAATTTTTGTTGGCGGCAACATTATAATTTTTATATCTCTCACAATCATTATTTTTAGTTTATTATATATATTATATTTATATATATTATATTTATATATATACTGTATATACAGGGTGTTCGGGATAAATTTGACAGTTTCGTAAGGAAAAAGAAAATCTTCTTTGTATCTATTAAATTTAATGAATTGACAAAAAAACATTACAGGCAGAGTTAATTACAATACTATCAACAAGATTTACTCAAAATAACCACCATTAGCATCGATCACAGCTTCAATTCTGCTTCGGAACCTCGAACAAGCTGATGCTACAGTCTCCCTGGGAAGGGCCGCAAAAACTGTTTTAATTTTATCCATTAACTGGGCTTTTGTATTACTGGAAGTGCGATTGGTGTCTTTTTCAACTGCGCCCCATACAAAATAATCCATGGGGTTAAGGTCTGGGGAGTTTGGAGGCCAAACATTTGGACTGGTGAAGTCGTAGAAATTTTCAGACAACCATTTTTGACTTTTCCCAGAGGTGTGGCAAGGGGCCGAATCCTGCTGCCATACATACGGCCTACCATTAGCTACCCTTGTTATCCAGGGCTTGACTACAGTTAGCAACTCCACGAACAAAGCCCGAATTCCAATGCCAGGGTTCTTCAACACCTGTTCCTTCAGATTTGCGAGGAATTCTGCTGTACGAACGCAATCAGATCGTCTGCTAGGGATCTTTCTTCTTGCTACATCCTCGTAGTCACCATTGCAAGTCTCTAGTTCATACCTGATTGTTTTTACTGTATTCAGGGAGCATTGGGCAGCAGTCGTAATATCCTTATTTTGATGGCGGGCACGAATCATCATGATACAAGTTATTCTCTTCCATGATTCAGGTGGGTTCCAGCTATCCATCCTTTCTGACATCTTGTATATGAATGAAGAAGGGTCCAAACTTTTAAATGAAGAGAAGTGTGTGTTAATACATGTAACTTACGGAAAAATATAATTAATTATAAATATGTCAAATTTATCCCGAACACCCTGTACATATACATAGAAATTATATAGTTTTTAAATAAATAAATGAAATATATTTCAAAAAAATAATTTCTTAATGAAATTTGATTGGTTCAGACACCTATTGATTATTTCAATAAAACTAAATTAAAGGAAATAAATAATGTCCAGTAGGAGGGCGGAGAAGGGCCAAGAGGATTGATTCATTCAATCTAATACCCTTGGAGGGTAATGGATGGCAATGCTGTAGCCAATGAAGTTCTAACTGAGGCTCGGCTATTGCTGTTACCCTCCTGCCATGATCAGAGCTTTAATAGCTCAATAACACCTTATCCCTACACTGTCCTCTACAGATAACGGGGAAGATGAAAAGCAGTCTTGCTTCGCCCCTTTAAGCCGGTCCTTATAAGGACAGTAGGAGGGCATTGGTTAATCGACCGTGAGATGCGGTGATTACCCTTGGAGGGTAATGGATGGCAATGCTGTAGCCAATGAAGTTCTAACTGAGGCTTGGCTATTGCCGTTACCCTCTTGCCATGATCAGAGCTTTAATAGTGCAATAACACCGTATCCCTACACTGTCCTCTACAGATAACGGGGAAGATGAAAAGCATTTTTGCTTCGTCCCTTTAAGCCAGTCTTTATAAATAATAAGTAGGCATTATATATTTATTTAAAATTGACAAACTCCGAGATATTTCTCTGACAAATTGAGAGCATCGTCATCAAATTGCAGCGAAACATGTTGAAGTTTGACTAATTTTGCATAAATCTACTAACATTAATTGTTTCTGTATCTGTTGTTAATACATAAAAAATAGATTAAACTGGAAAAGAGATATATCTGAAATTAAAAAATATTAAAATAGGATAAATAACAATTAGAAAAAAATTAAATCAGGAGTAAAATGGGAACGTAAGTGTTGATCTATAGTACTAAACCCTTTTAGTGAAGAAATCTTAGACAAGGATCTGAACCTGGACTTTTTTCCAACTAAGGGCATTGCTGATACTGATTGGGGTGCTAATTGCTACTATTATTTAAATTTAAACAAAAATGTTTCTATATTAGTTATTTAAATAAAAAATAAAATCAGAAGAAATGCGTTTAATAGATGCTTTTATCTATATATGCAACTAACACGATCAAAATTAAAAGATTAAATTAGAACATAAAAGTGTAACGAACGTGATCAATGTTATAAGTGAAATGTTTGTCAGACTAGAATTTTGGTTCTTTTGAAATTGACAAAAAATCTACTACGTTAAATTATGAACAACAGACAGTGCGGTTGTTTTACTTTCTAGAATTATGTGGTACTATACTCACGGAATTATATTCAGTAATTAGGAAATTAAACTATAAATTCTGAAATATAATTCTTATAATTTTCGGTATGAAATATTATGTTATTTCATTTTAAAATGCAGACATCATCCGGAACATCGGAATACATCCATTGTACTCCGTCTTTTTGATTGATTGATATAATTGTCCTAAAAAGGACTGAGTCCTTGATTATTTATCCCTTCATCTGAATGAAGAAAATCTGTGAGGATAGGGTTTATTGAGCTAAACGCTCTAGTCATGGCTGGGTAAACGGCAATAGCCGATCCACAGTTAAAACTTCATTGGCTACAGCATTGCCATCCGTTACCTGGAAGTCCTAAAATGACTCATTATGGCCTCTTCTGCCCTCATCTAAGTAAAGCCGTCTCTAAAAATTCGGACGATCCCTAGACCACTCCATAGTGGCCGAAAGACCGTCCAGCTCAGCGTTGGCTCCACTCAGTGACGGGCTCCCCCACCACCGAGCAGAACCGCTCATATTCCAGGGAAAAGCATCCACCGACACAGCTCCTCACCGGGCCATGCCGGAGAACACCTTCCCCGGAGATTCAAAATGCTCTCTCAGGTCAAACCCCACTCAACTTCGGAAGAAACCTAGCCAATGCCCAATTGCAATAATAATGATACACTTTTAAATCTTGATTGATTGATATCTAACTTCTAACTTCTACGCTGAATGGAAATTAATCCCTTGGATCTTTATCCCGTAATCGTTATTTTTTAATTGTTCAAAGAAAGAAAGTTTTGAGCACTTGGCTCGCCCTAATTAGGGCTGTGTAGAAATATTTCAATCTGTGATCAGGGCCGCCTTTGGGCGTTTATGTTTCCATCTGTCTTTTTCATCGTAGTCTAATGACTCACGAATGAGTAGGTTGGGATGGAGTGATGCCTGAGCAAAGTACTTGGTTGCTATCTGGAGGAGAAACGTAGGTATGTCTGGCAGGTTTCCGTCTTGGTGCAGGATAGTGTTCCCTACAAACCATGGGGCATCGAAGATCATTCGGAGGAATTTGTTTGGATTATTCGTAATCTTTTGACGTTTCTAGAGGAAGTGTGGCTCCACGCTGGTGAACCGTAATTTAGTATGGGTCTGATGATTGTTTTGTATATTCTTAGTTTGTTTTCTGGACTCACTTTGCTTCTACGGTTGAGTAGAGGGTAGAGTTGAGCAATTGCTGAGTTAGCTTTGTTGCAGGCATGAGAGATGTGGGAGTTGAAGTTGAGTCGGTTATCTAGTTTGATTTACAGGTATTTTACTTCTTTTTGCCATGGGATATCAGTATTGAACATCGTGACAGCTCCGTGATGGTTTGCTTTCTTCCTTGTACATAGTATGGCAGTGCTTTTGTCTGCATTGACGTCAATTCTCCATTTCCGAAACCATTTTTCAAGATTCGTTGCTGCGTTTTGTAGTCGTTGTGTGGCTAGGTATGGCCTGAGCGATCTGGTCAGTATCGCCATGTCATCTGCATAGAAAGCCATGGCAGTTGATGCTGTGCTTGGGACGTCTGAGATAAAAATGTTGAAGAGCAGCGGCGATAATAGCGATAATAGCCTTGCGGGACACCTGCTTTGATACTTCTTGTAATGGATCTGAAGCCACGGAGTTTCACTTGAAATTTTCGGTCTTTCAGGTAAGAGTCTATGATTTGGATGAGGTTTAGTAAGTATTCTTTGTGCCACACTTTATCGAAGGCTTTCGCCACATCCAGGAAGATTGCACCTGTATGTTGTGTCCAATTAAATCCGATAATTATGTATTCTACAAGTCTGTGGATTTGTTGAGTTGTGCAGTGACCACTTTGAAAACCAAATTGTTCTTTTGGGATTAAGTCTAGATTGTCCGTTTCGTTTTGTAGGCGTTTTAGTATTACTTTTTTCAGCGATTTTCCCAAGGCCTGACAAGAGGCTGATAGGTCTGTAATTCTGGGGGAACTGAGGTGCTTTCTCCGGTTTGTGGATGAGGATTATATCTGTCTGCTTCCAGCGAGTGGAAAATAGTTGAGTCTTAGCATCGCATTGATGATAGCCACTAGATGCATTATTGTTTTGTGAGGGAATGCTTTTATAATTTTGTTTGAAATCTGATCAGGACCTGGTGCTTTTCTGTTGTTGAGGTTCTTGATAATTTGGTATATTTCCTTTGGCGCAGTATAGCTTGTGTTGTCACGGCTGGTGGTATGATGAAGTGCATAGCGTACTTGCCTGTGGATTTTTTCAATAAAGCGCAAGTCCGCATGAGTGTAGTTTGATTGAAATTGCAGCTCCAGGGTTTCTGCAAAGGCTTCTACTTTTTCATCGTATCGGTAGACTATGCCTCTTTCTCCATGGATTGGTTGTATGTTGGGGTGATCGCTGCGAAGGGCTTTAGTCATTTTCCATAATGAGTTGTCTTCAGTGTTTAAGGAGCCTAGTGTCCTCTCCCATAGTTGATTCTTATGGCCTTTGATCGCATATCGGACTAGGTTTGTTGCCCTGTTTAGCTCTTGTTTATCCTGGGGTGATAGTGTTGCATGGCATCGACGTATGATCCTGTTTTTGTTGCGGATAAGCTTTAGAATCTCTTCTGGGAGCAGATTAGTTTGAGCTGGAGCGGTAACGGTGGAGGCTGTTGCAAGACCAGTTTGGATTGTGCTTTCCAGTTTATTGATCGCTGTGTCTACTTCTTTGGGTGAGGAGATGGTCGGGACAGGGCCTGTGATATTGCAGAGAGTTGCGTTGAGCTTCTTGAGATTTGTGTAGGATTGTCCGGGGATGGTTTCTGCTTCCCCGCCAAGGCTAATCAGAACTGGATTGTGGTCTGAGCTAAGATCATTAATAACCTGTAACTGGAACTGGTGTGGGGTGATCCTGAAGATGGCTATATCCAGCACGTCAGGTATACCCAGTGGTCCGTAGTGTGTTGGTTCAACAGGACCTGCTATGGTGATGTTTCTTGTCATAGCGAATTTGTGTAGGCTCTTCCCATTACTATTGGTGTTTCTACTGTTCCACGCTTGATGTTTTGCGGTTAGGTCTCCCGCCACTATTGTTGCTTCGTTTGTGTCAAGGAGCTGGGAGAGGTCTGAGGCTAGGAGTGGTTTGACTGGAGGGCTGTAGACTGAGTATAGTTTTAGAGTATCTGTGTTGTTGGTATGTATTTCAATTCCAGTTTCTTCCAGGTTTGTAGTTGTTGTTGTCTTGATCTCATTGTATCTTATGCTTTTTTTTAACAAATATAGCCGTTCGGCCTCCTCTGGCATTGAGCGTGTCTGTCCTAAGTAGTGTGTAGTACCTTATTTCGGGGTTGTCGCAAGGCCGAAGGTGCGTCTCGTTGACTAAAAGGATGTTTATCGTATATCTTTCAGCAAATTCTTTTAGTTCTAGGAGGTTGTTGTTTAGTCCGTTAGCATTCCAATATGCAATCTGTATTGAGTTAGCTATGGTAACCGTGTTATCCATTAATCATGGAGAAGATGACTTGTGTGTTTTTGAGGAATTTGTTGGTGTCGGCCTGATTGGGATTTGTTTTGCTAAAGGCCGTTAACATCTCTCCTAGAGTGGCAGCTAGGATTGCTGCGGGGTTTTGGTTGCAAGATGCCGGTTTGTTACTTGTAGAGACCGCAGATGTGTACGATTTCTCGGGAGTAACAGCCCGCGTTCTGATTTCTGGTGTAGTTTGCTTCTGAGTGCGCGGGGGTAGTGCCTCTCTAGCCTTCTGCAGGTTAGATGGGTGGAGTGAACATCCCTTGTAGTTTGCTGGATGTGGACCGCCACAGTTTGCACACTTAGCGGGCGCGGTTTGACGCAAGTGTGCGAGGGATGGTTGTCACTGCACTTGTAATCAACTTTACATAATTTTTGTGCATGCCCATATTTTTGGCACCGATGGCATTGACCAGCGGAAGCCTTTCTTTTGAGAGGTTCGGTCTTGATGACTAAGCTGCAGACTATTTAAAGGTCATAAATTTCTCTATGGTCTTTACTGATCTCGACTAAGACCAGAGGCATGGGGCGCTTGTCTGCTCGGTACATGCGCGATATCTAAATTAGCTCTAGGCCTTGTGATCTGAGGTCAGTAGCTATTTCTTCAGCTGGTATGGTTTCAGCCAGACCTCTGATAACCACTTTTAGATTTTTTTTCACTCTTAAGCTGAAACGTGTGATATGGGACTTTCAGTTCATCCATAAGTCTGGTGAGCTGGTGGTAGTCTGAAGTTCCTTCTAGCTGAATCCGGATTCCTCCATCTGTACTCTTGGCTGATGTAAATTTGATGTTTGTGTTCTTCATCGTCTTTGTAATTAAAGACCATTTTTCTTTTGTTCTTAAAATTACTGATGGAATCCTCTCTTTGGGTTGTGCCCTGGAGTTGGTCTCTATTCTTTCATCAGGTTGTGCTATTAAGTCCATTGGAGCTGTTCTTTCCAAGGATTGAGGTATTATTTCAAGTTTGCAGCTGGCGACTCCTTCTTGCGCGTCTTTCTGCTGACAACCTGACAGTCTGTAGAGTTATCTGAGTCCACTAGGGGCTGGTCGTTAACTGGCGACATAATCTCTCTGGAGTTATCTTGAGAAGTGCTGGGGAGAGGGTCAAAGGATCGATAATCCTCTGTTTCAACCTCTTCTATTTGATGGATTGCTACCTTTCCTGGCCATTTCCTTTGCAGCAGGCCTCCTACATGTTTGAAGATTGCCAATAGCTGTTTGAAGTCGAGCTCATCATATGGAGAGTTCCATAATTTGGCCTAAGAGATAATAGCAGTTGCTCGGGTTTCCTGAGTAGTTTGCGAGTAATCCTGTAGATTTTGAGAGTCTACTAGCTAATCCCGTAGACAGCTTAGAGTAAGCGTCTACCAGCAAAAAGTTAGTTTATTATAGATGACTATCCTAAAAAAGGAAAAAGGAGTTTCGGGAACTTACTTGGACACAGTGCAGAGACCTACCTCCCTAAAATACCATTCATCCATCACTGGTCCTCATTGCGGATGGGGCCTGCCGGCCATTAGACCTCTGCATATTTCATACAGAGGGGGAGATAGTAGCTCTCGAACTGTGTTAGTTCCAGTGCAATGCGAGCTTCCCGAAAAACTTTATATAAAATTCAACTAGGCAGAGTCTAAAGGAATACGTCCGATCACAACAACAGCAAGAACAGAATTTTTTTCGACTAATCAGATCATAAATCCTAATTGAGGTAGCTGGGTGGGTATTATGCCCACTCTTGGTGAGCTTTTCTAGTGATTTTCATTTTAAGATAACTTTTGGTCTTCTGTGTTTGAAGTGGTCTGTTGGGCTGTAGTTTGATGCCTGTCTTAGTAATTGGTTTTTGTGGTTTGTTGTCATTGCGAAGAATTTTTCTGCGACGGTTTTCATGAGTGTCTTGATGCTTGGTAGTTTAGTATCGCGATGAAGTTGAGTGTTTCTGAAAAACCAGGATGCGTTTAGTGCCATCCTGAGACACTTGTTCTGAGTTGTTTGCAATTTTTTAATGTTTCTTTCTGTCGTTTGTCCCCCGGCTGGTGAGGCGTAGATTAATTGGGGGTTTTATTACTGTCTTGTATATGAGGATTTTGTTATTTTGGTTTAGGAAGCTTTTCCTGTTTAGGAGTGGATACAGCTGTGCTATGGTCTGGTTGACCTTTGTGATGATGTAGTCGGCGTGCGTCTTTAAATTTAATTTCCTGTTCAGGTGTACTCCTAGGTATTTTGCTGTCTTCTGCCAGGGGATTAATTTTCCAAACATTTGAATGTTGTCTTCAGGTTCTGTTTTCCTTCTGCTGAATAATACTGCAATACTTTTTGTTGGATTAATTGCTATTCGCCATTTGCTGTACCAGCTTTCTAGGGTGTTGGCTACGATTTGAAGTTTCTTGGTTGCGAGTATTGATATTGATATGATATGTCCTTATAAGGACTGGCTTAAAGGGGCGAAGCAAGAATGCTTTTCATCTTCCCCGTTATCTGTAGATGACAGTGTAGGGATATGGTGTTATTGAGCTATTAAAGCTCTGATCATGGCAGGAGGGTAACAGCAATAGCAGAGCCTCAGTTAGAACTTCATTGGCTACAGCATTGCCATCCGAATCAATCCATTGATATGATAGTTCTTAAAGTTCTTAAAAGAACTGGGCGATGGACTGAGTCCTTGACTTTATCCCGTCATCTGAATGAAGTAAATCTGTATGGATAGAGTGTTATTGAGCTAAAAAGCTCTAGTCATGGCTGGGTAACGGCAATAGCCGAGCCTCAGTTAAAACTTCATTGGCTATAGCATTTAGCATTGCCATTTGTCACCCTGTAAGTCCTAAAAAGGACTTTTCCGGGAATCAGGTGTTCATTTCCCGCACCCCATTGATATGATATAAAAAATAGTTTATTATATATACTATTTATTATATATATGTAAACTGGTGTATTATTAGATTCTAAGAAAATTATATATTTTTTCAATTAATTAAAACTAATATTTTTATAAAATAAATTATTTTTAAGTTTATAATGTATTTATTTGAAAAATTATAAAAATAACTGCACAAACTTAAACAAGAAATGATATTGTTTACTCCCTGGAATGAATGGTCACAATGGTTTGTGATTTTGCTAAGCAACTGTAGTGATACTTGATATATTTTTCTGAAGTTGCAACAGTGGTCATAATTTCGTGTTTATTGCGATGTATGCTGTACAAAGGCATTAATTGTTTTACTCCAGATTAAAAACGTCAAGATGTGACCTTCAAAATGAAGCCTTTAGATGTGAAGTAATTGGCACGAAAGGTACCTTACAAAAGCTAAAGATAGACAGTTTGTCATTACGGTTTTGCTTTCCTGAAACCACGACAAAGTGGACAAAAGGAACGTGGAACCTGACGGACGTGTTCACAGTAGAGTGGTGATTAATTGAAGAGTAGATAAACTGGAAAGGGAAGGTGATTGGTTCTTATCTGTTTTCCCCATCTCGAATTGAGGGGAACCCCTTTAGATCATATGGCTTGCTGTCTTTTCACTTCGATTTGTTCCCTTTATTCTTATAGAGAACTGGAGGGCGTGAAGCAGATTTTAAGGGCATGAAAAAAAAAGGGGGGGGGAGTATTTAAACTGAACTGAAGAAAAATTTTTCATTTTTTTCCCTCTTGAAATTGATTTCGATCGATAGCAAAGTACGTTTATCAAAAAGATAACCGTCTGTCATTTTGTCTCATCCATCACCCAAGTTTCTATGTTATTGTGATGATAAATGAAGATATTCTACACTATATCTATTTCAGAAGACTGCTTTCGAAGGCACAGATCGTTGACTCGTCTACTGAAGCATAGTACGAGAGTTAAGACTAACCAAATCAGTAATTACAGTCTTAAGCCTAACTGCCTATAGTTAGGCCTAAGTGTGTAATCCAATACATGATCGATTTATCGGTCATTTGAACAAGGAAATGTTCCTGTTTCCTTTTCAGTTTCGTCACTCGCTTACTTCACGCGTAGTATTTTAAGTCTTTTTCCTATGGAAAGACGAAAGAACCAGAAAATATCCAATCCGGATACAGAAATTGTAAATCATTTCAATCAAGTCCTAATGCAATTAGCTAACCCTACTGATTGAATGGAATTCAGGAATAATTACGTATTAAAAATTCCTTGCTAATGATAAAGGAAAATATTTTGTTAAAAGACATAAATCTAATTTCTGAACTTTTTTACTAGATTTCCTACCTAAACGTCAATATAAATCAACAGTAATATCACATGAAATCTTAAACCCCATAAAGAAAAATTTCCAATCCACATCGATCATTCTGAAATAATTTTGGAGGTCAGTTTAGTTCAGATTTTTATTATTTTTATGTAATTTCTACACACAAAACATTTCACCCTATAGAACATTAATACCGTGAATGAAATAAATATTTTTAATTTTTATTACTTTTAAATAATTTTAAATATTTCTTAACTTTTATATTTTTTTAAATATGTTATTTATTCTTGATATAAATGTTCCAAAGATGTCCAAAATTTTCTTTTAAACATAAAGGGTTATTAGCACACCTTTTATTGAAATTCATACGATGTATACTTAAAATTGGCGCTGTTTGAATTTATTTACGATGGCTCTCTAGAACGGTTTTGAATGAATGCAAATGGCGGCTCGCGTATTAGTTCAGTGCGATAGTTTTGAATGATAAATGATATATATAGAGGTAAGTGTTCTTCATTTTCTGAGGTTTTTTTTAAGGTGAAATATTTGCTACCGATGCTGGTAGATCGATTTGATCTACGGGATATATATATATAGAGTAACATTTTATTGCTGGTAGACACCTAAGAGTGTCTACGGGATTTGCTAGTGGACCCTCAAAAGTCCACAGGATTGTCTTTGCCTGCTCGGGGCACCTGAGGGATCTCTACTCTTTCTCCATCTGTGTCTCAACACATTTTAAATTCTTGAAATGGCAAAACTTCTGAATGAGACCAAATTCGAAGAAGTTTACAGGGAATTCCTCAGACTGGGAAAGCTACTGAGTGATAATTGGCCGGGAAAAGTTAAACTGTATGACACGTTTCCCCCCGAATGTGTCTCAGACGCTGTCGCTGAAGATCATTTAGAGTCGATGCCTTCTACTCCTTCAGACTTTGTAGAAGTGCTCGCAAAGTTGTCGCTGAAGATCATTTAGAGTCGATGCCTTCTACTCCTTCAGACTTTGTAGAAGTGCGTGCTCGCAAAAAGCGAAGAACAACAGAAGAACCGCACAATGACAATACTGTAATGGAACAGGGTTCGGACGCCGCTACTTCTCCCAAAGAAAAGGTGCCTCCGGTCATCCTTAGAGAAAAACAAAAGTGGGCAGCTTTACGATCCACAATGTCCAATCTGCATATTGGCTTCATTAAGGCCAAAAACATGGATGAAGGCATAAAGATTCAGCCAGCAACAGTGACTGACTATAGAAGGTTGACCAAGGAACTGGACGACAGAGGCATCCAGTATCATACCTTTGCGCTCAGTTCGGAAAAAAATTTAAAAGTAGTCCTTCGTGGTGTCTGTGAAGACATTGACACAGCAGAAATCGCTGCTGACCTAAATTCTCAGGATCTGCCACCAGTCAAGGTCAGCAGAATGTACAAAACAGACAAAACTCCCATGCCATTAGTCCTTGTTGAGATTCACAAAATATATAAGGATATCTACAACTTAAAAACAGTCTGTGGTCTCATCGTCACACCGGAACCACTCCGTAAAAGATCATCTTCTGGGCAGTGCCACAGGTGCCAAAAGTTTGGCCATGCCCAGAATCTATGCAGAGCAGAATATAGATGTTTAAAATGTGGAGACAGCCACCCAACCAATACCTGCACTAAGCCAAGGACCACCTCGGCCAAATGTGCCAACTTCAGTGGCCCTCATCCGGCGAACTACAAAGGATGTACTCAACACCCAAAGAACAGACGGATGGAGGCAATCAGTCAGCCCTCCTCCTACAGTACAAGAACACCAGCGGCCCAGACATCAAAACCGGAGACTCAGCGGCCACAGTCGGAGACCTCCAACCAAAAGCAAACAAGAAGTTATGCCGATGTGACCCGTACAATTAGGCCAATTCCAGAACAAAATCAACCAAGAGCACCTAAAAACCTAACAGCTATTATCACGGCCTCACTAGCAAACATGCTACAAAATTTTAGCCTATCAAACCCTACTGAAACCTCCACTAAAAGATTTCTTCGTGAAACACAGGTCATCCTCACAGCTCTCATAAATGAATAGTAACAAACTCATTCCAGCATCTCTTCAAATAGTTGCTTGGAACGCAAATGGCCTCAAAAACAAAATCCTGGAACTCCGTGCCTTCACATCTAGGTATCAGCCAGATGTTATTCTAATCAGTGAAACTCATCTAAGACCCTCAGACAATCCTACAATAAGGGGCTATCACCTATACAGAAATGACAGACTACTCTACAGAGGCGGTGGCACTGCCATCTTCATTAAAAACTACATTAAGCACCACTCTGTGAGCATTCCTTCAACCACTAACCTTGAGATCACAGGAGTGGAAGTAGTCACCAGCTCCACTGGCAAACTGAAAATCTACTCAGCTTACAACCCTCCCCCAAAATCTCTACTTCAGTCTGATCTAAATGCCATCTTAGGCATCAGAGGGCCTACCATTATTGCCTGGGATCTGAATACCAAGCATCCTGCGTGGAATTGTTCATCCACAAACAAGAATGGTTGCATCCTTTTCAATTACTTAGGATCAAGCAACGCTGTTGTGGCAGGCCCCACCGAACCAACTCATCTCAGTACGTTCGGCACTGCTGACATCCTGGATATAGCTATCCTGCAGGATATTAAACTTTAGTACAGTATCATATCTATGGATGAACTATCATCCGATCACAATCCAATTCTACTACAGCTGGGAAATCAAGAATTCCTGTGTCCTCCTTCTCACTCCTACATTGTATGGGAAAGACTGTCAGCAGCACTCAAGGATTATATAGGACCTGTTCCTCACATACGCACAAAAGAAGAAGTAGAAACTGCAGTTACAAATCTCACACAACAAATTAATTCTGCTATAAAGGTAGCTTCCTCCTACAAATCTGCCCGCAAGCCAGATCGTTTGCCTGAAGACATCATGAACTTAATCAGAGATAAAAACAGAGCTCGAAAAAGATTCCGTAACACGTGTGCACCACAAGATAAAACAAATCTAAACAGACTAAATGGGGCAGTAAGAGATGCACTGAAAGCTCATAGAGACTATGTATGGCACGAAAAGTTATCCTCCATTTCACCTAGTGATCACTCCATCTGGGGACTACTGAAAAATACCAAAAACAAAGGCAGATCCCTTCCCCCAATATTAACTGATCAGGGCCTTGCTCACACAGATGTGGACAAAGCAGAGGTTATAGCGCACAGCTTGGAAGAGCAATGCAGGCCTTCGTATGGAAACCTTGACTTTGACCACATACATAAGATTCACAGCAAGGTCAGACACTCACTCAAACTTCCTATCACCAGCACTGACCATATTGCATCAACATCACCTGCTGAGATATATGACATTATTAAAAATTTAAAGAACAAAAAAGCTCCTGGACCAGACGGCATTACTAATCGTGTGATTAAACTTCTGCCCCGGAGGGCAGTAGTGTACCTGACCAGTATAATAAATGCAATTTTAAGATTTCACTATTTTCCTTCCACCTGGAAACTGGCTGACGTAATTCCCATACATAAGCCAGGCAAAGACTCACACCTACCCCAAAATTATCGTCCAATCAGTCTCATCTCAAATCTGGGTAAGGTTGCAGAGAAGGTCATCCTCTAACGACTTCAGACCTCAATAAATGACCTAAACATCCTTCCAAAAGAACAGTTTGGTTTTAGGCAACACCATAGTACTACCCAGCAAATCCACAGAATTGTTGAATACATCACAACCAGCTACAACTGGCGCCAGTGCACAGGCGCTGTTTTCCTAGACTTATCCAAAGCATTTGACAAAATCTGGCATTTTGGACTCCTGCACAAGCTTATCTCAGCCGGCATCTCACCTAAAATGGTTCATTTAATCCACTCATATCTTCAAAATATATCAATGCAAGTAAAAATCAACGGTTCTACATCCTCCCAGCGCTACATCTTTGCTGGAGTGCCGCAGGGATCTCTACTGGCTCCATTACTGTTCTCTATATACATGTCAGACATCCCGCACAATCCGATGACTTCCATTTTGGCCCTATATGCGGACGATACGGCAATACTAACCAGATCTCTCAGACCCCTTTTCATTACCAGAAAGCTTCAAGAAAACATTCTGAAGCTGGAGGGTTGGTTCACTAAGTGGAGATTGGAAGTCAACCCCCAGAAAAGCTCAGCCGTTCTTTTCTCAAAAAGACCAATGTCTCCTGTAGGAGATTTGTTACTATTCAATACTAAAATTCCCTGGCAGTCAGAAACAAATTACCTGGGTGTAATTCTCGACAAAAAGCTATCTTTCAATCAACACACCAAGTCTGCATGCACAAAGGCATCTAAAGCCATAGCACAGATCTATCCGCTAATTAATAGAAATAGCAAGCTCAGCAACAGAATCAAATTGCAACTATACCAGATGACAATTCGTCCTATAATCACCTATGCCTCTCCGGCCTGGAGCCACACCTCTAATGCTAACATCATCAAAATACAGCGAGTGCAGAACAAGTGCCTGAGAATGATTTTGAACGCCCCGTGGTATGTTAGAAACATTCAACTCCACAGAGACACAAATATTCCCTATATTTTCTCTTTTCTACGATCCTTAGCCACCAAGTTTTTCCTAAAGACGTCCACACATCCCAACGATTTGGTTCAACAAGCTACAGCATACGATCCAACGGACATATTCAAATATAGAAGACCAAAAGCTATATTGGCCTCCATTAGTGATGCATAATCTCCATGCCCAATCAGGGCGAGCATTCTGCTCATAAATTTTACCTTCACTGTAACCACAACAGATAGCGGGGAATATGAAAAGCATCTTGCTTCACCCCTAAAGACTAATTGACATAAATGTCAATTGTCAATTGTCAATTTATTTACGATGGAAACTATTTCAACGTTATATGAAGTACAGTGATTCTATATAATGTATAGGATAGGATATTAGGAAAGTATAATATATCAGTGCAAATTGTGAAGAGCCGCCAGATAAGTCAAATTTCTTAACATTCAGCAATTAAGAAAAGATTTCTCTTCTGATAACATCAACTTGGTCATAAGATAAGATTTTGAGATCGGAAGAGAGCACTACTGAAGCAACCACGTTGCGGAATCTGTCAAGTTTAGAAAGTAATTCACTATTGTAACAGTATCATTACAAGATTTAAACCGTCATGGATTAAAATATACATACGGTCTGCATTTCACATACATGTGACGATAGTATATGAATAACGTATATGGACTTCTAAAAGCCTTAGTACATGTATAAATACTTTGTTAATTTGAAATAAATCTGGAACATTTCACTCCAAGTCACCAATTCTCGTCTGATCACTGAAGTTAAGCAAACTTGATCCCAGTTAATATTTGGGAGGGTGCCCACCTAGGAATCCTTGGTGCTGCTGGAATTAATTATGCCGGCCTGGTTGGCCGATTGGTTAGCGTATCTGCTCTTCAGCCAAAAGGCTGCGTGTTCGAATCCCGCCGTGGGCATGGATGTTTGTGAAAAATACTAGTGGTTGTGGTGGGCAGTAGATGGAGTTGGTATAGATGATAATGGTGTTTGTGGTTGGTAGAGTAAGTTGTAGAGTAGGTGCCCTCCCTTGATGAGTCTTTGGACTCCCTGGAGGTGTCACGTAATAATAATAATAATAATAATAATAAAAGTCAAAAAATACTTGAAGTTATTTAAACTTATAATTGATTCCAATCGAGACTGTTTCTAACGTCGCTTTATTGCAATTTGTACAGAAGGGAAAAATAATAACAGCATTTTCTATAAGAATGGAAAGATTGTTTAAAATATGATATAGAAATCTGCAAGAATGAAATTTATTTTTTTTTATTTTATTTGTGGAAGGAGAGAGCTAAAGTAGCGATTGATTGCTATTGAGTAGAACGCGGTGAAGAGCATTGACAAGTGTAATGAGTGTGTTTTTCTTTATCATACTTATCATTGATATTTCGGGTAAAGTTAACAATCAAGTGAATTAAAACTACTTATTCAAATATAAATACTAACTATACTACATTGTTTAATGATTGAAACAGGAACTTTGATTATCAGTCCATTTCTTCATTAGATGTTCTGAGGAGTTGTGTAAGATTTTATACCAATGCTAGGAATATAATAAATATCGCGACGTTACGCTAATGCTCAAAGAAGTAAAAATCTGATATATGTATTAGCTCTATTAGATCCATAGCGTCTTAGTATTCAAGACTCTGAATTTAAATATGGGAATAGAAGGTTCTGTAGGTGATTAGAATAATATTAGATTCTATATAATATGCTATGGATTCTATAGAATATTCAATGGAAATTGAATTACCACTCAGTAGTAATTCCAATTTCATTGAAATCTGTCCAGTGTGATGTGGCTGGTGAAATCTGTCTGTACTTAGCAATTCAACTTTAAGAATGTGTGTGATATGTTTGTGGGGGGGGGGATTGTTACAGAACAGAGGTGCCAATTCCAAGTACACTTTTATTATTGTTAAATGAGGAAGCGAGAGAGAGTATTCGATATTGATTTGGTAATTTTGGAACAGCTATTAGCTACTCTTTTCGATCTGTTTAAGGAATGTTATTTGCATCAACATGAAAGAAACAGCGAGAGAGAGAGAGAGAGAGAGAGAGAGAGAGAGAGAGAGAGAGAGAATACAGTGCATATAATCTCACTCATTCCCTTACTTTCTGATGTAAAGGACCTCCTCGTTGGCATGTAGAACCACTCACAGACTCACAGGATGGGAATGGTTCTGCAATTAAAAGGACTTCATTTTTCCAGTGAAATGATGAAGATTTAAGGAAACATTTACCTGGGAATTAATTAACATGGAACGATAAACAGTTCAGAAATCACGAGAATATATATAAAAATCTGTACTTACATTCTGTAGATCTGGGAAAAAGCATATGACAAGTTGCAAAGCGAAAAGCTTTTCAAAACACTACACTTATATGTGGTGAATGGCACATTATACAGACCAAACACATAGTGAATATTTGAGTTGTAAGTCAGCTGTTGAAATGACCGAAGTATAGGAATGTAGTTTGATGTAAAATCAAGTTTAAGATAATAAGTGTACTATCTCCATTCTTATTCATCATCTCTATGGATCACATTATGAAAGAAAGTAGCATTAAATCTGATATCAGAATCAGAGATATCCAACTTAGCTCTTCGCTTTATGCAAATTATGCACTCTTGTGTTCGTTAACTAAACTGAATAACAGTTGTAAAAATTGACCATGAAATTCAGTGATAAAGAAGACCAAAGCTATGAACATATGCAAGAAACTCTCGACAGCATTTTCAATGGAGAACCTATGAGCCCAAGTAAAATATTTCTGCTATTAATGGGAATTTTTAGTGACGATGACAAATTACATGGAAATAGACAATAAGGCAAATAAGTAAAGTGGTATAGTGAGAAGAAGCAGAAGTAGTACAGTGGGGAGCTACTTGAATAAATGTATATGGTATAAGAAAGAATTTAGCCAAAAATAAAAAATAAATAAAATAAACTAGTAATACAGAAGATAGCGCTGAAACCAAATTGAACTTATGGATCTGAGATTTGCGTCAGAAATACAATTTATCAGTGACTGAAGACTATGGTATACGACTTCTGAGAAAAATTGGTGAATGAACAGATAGCATCAGTGGCAGAATATATTAATAATGAAGGAAGAAACTTGATGCACTTAGCATTCATGAATGAACAGGGGTAATCTAAGATGGAATGGTCACGTAAGAAGAATGGGATGACGAAGTTTAGCAGGAAGATGTTTCATGTCAAGATGGCTAGAAAAAGAGAAAGATAAGATTTAGATGGAATGAATTAGAAGCTCCCTAGAAGACAAAAATATGAAGACAATATTCGAGGGCTGACAAGTAACAGATTAAATTGGACAAAAATTATCGATAGGAGATTAGTATTAATGTAGACTTAATCGTGTGGTACTGTCATAATAACCTGTATGTCGTCTTGAGGGTACATATCAGGAAATTGATGATGATGATGATGATGATGATTTGATGTAATTATCCCTCTGTAAAAACAATAGTCATAGCACATCTTGAATATTGTTTTCACGTTTGTAGTGTCCATGTAAGAATAAACATATCTACATGCTGAAGAAAGTACACAGGAGAAAGGAAACCAGATTCCCTATCAGTTCGATTGACTGCTCTTATAAAGACAATGATTAATACATTTATTAACCTAAAAGTTGACGGGATTGTAATCGATAAAACTGACGGGAACGAAGTTGAGTTTAGCATTTTTACATTTTTCACAGTAATTTCCAATGGCTGTGGGGCAAGGCATGGTTTTCAAAATAATATAGGTTAAACTTAAGAAGTCTTTCTTTAAGCAAAAGACTTACTCAGCCACTGAAACCCTTCCAGAAACTTAGCAGTAGCAAATAACCACTCAGTAGCGTAGAATAGGATGAAAACAATACTATATTATTAAATGTAGAAGCATAAGCAAACATAAACAGTATTAGGTCAAGTAACAAAATAAGAAACATTCAAATTTTCTTTTTTTAATATTTGGATATTTGGATAGAAAACATGGATGGACCCACAGTATCCTCCATTTTAGTAACTTATTTATTTATTCCAAAATAGTATTAAAAACAAATGGCTTCATAAGCGTTGTAGAAACTACAGCACTTGGAATTTAACGTTATCTGAAGCAATGAAATAAAGAATTTTATATATATATAAAATGAAAAGGTGTAAAACTATTACTTATTGAGAATATGGTATGGAAATAAGTTTATAAAAAAAAGGGATTTATAATAAATAATTATTTTTGGAGTTATGTTCAAAAGTTCAGAAGCTTTAGTCAGGTACTAAAGAATGTTCATTTAAGATAAATGATATTTCTTTAGTTTGTATATAATTTGCCTTTTTTTTACTTAGGTACAACACTTATTATCAATAGTTTTTTATTACGTACACACAATATTATAATTGCGAACACTCCGTTATATTTTATTATTTTGGTATAATATTTTTGTATCGTTAATGGTTGTGTGAGGCTTGAGGATTCTATTTATATATTCTGCGTCCGATGCTGTATGAGTTGCTTCCTTTATCGGATTTCATGCTCTTAGAACGAAATGGAAATGTATTCGGAAATATAAATAGCACTTGAAAAAATAAATGAAAAGTAAAAACTTACATTCAGCGTTATGTAATGCATAGCGCAAAGAAACGAAGAAATCTTAAAAGGCCCATATGACGTGACATATAAAAAGGACATTTATTCTTAACAACATAGTACACACGTTGCCGATTTTATTTAAAGATCGTTAATTTCTTTGTTTATCATCGCACGCAGAATTTATTAGTTTATATCTTAAATTATTATGTTATTTAACTGTATCGAAATTAATAAAAATATTATAGAAAATAAATTTATTAAATTGAATTTAACTCTAAATATTATTAAGCTATTTTAAACACCTTTTATATTTGTTAATATAATTTATATATTAGCTACGTCGAAAAGTTTGTGTTGATGTTGATAGAGATAGATAGATAGATGTGGTCGACCGTGAGATGCGGTGATCAATACCCTTGGAGGGTAATGGATGGCAATGCTGTAGCCGATGAAGTTCTAACTGAGGCTCGGCTATTGCTGTTACCTTCCTGCCATGATCAGAGTTTTAATAGCTCAATAACACTTTATCCCTACACTGTCCTCTACAGATAACGCAGAAGATGAAAGGCATTCTTGCTTTGCCCCTTTAAGCCAGTCCTTATAACGACTTATGTTGATAGGTTGGTTATTATTTGATCGATCGCGAGATGCGGTGATTAATACACTTAGAGAGCAATAATAGATGGCAATCATGTAGCCAATGAAGTTCTAGCTGAGGCTCGGCTATTGCTGTTATCCTCCTGCAATAATCAGAGCTTTAATAGCTCAATAACACCTTATCCCTACACTGTCCTCTACAGATAGAGATACATATATCCCTACACTGTCCTCTACGGATAACGGGGAAGATGAAAAGCATTCTTGCTTCAAGCCAGTCCTTATAAGGACGATATAAGAAGTTTGTGTTGAGAACCTTAAGATCGACCATGAGATGCAGTGATTAATATCCTTGGAGGGTAATGGATGGTAGTGCTGTAGCCAATGAAGTTCTAACTGATGCCCAGCTGCTGCTGTTACCCTCTTGCCATGATCAGATCTTTAATAGCTCAATAACGCCTCATCCCTACACTGTCCTCTACAGATAACGGTGAAGATGAAAAGCATTCTTGCTTCGCCCCTTTAAGCCAGTCCTTATAAGGACTATAAGGAAGTTTGTGTTGGAAGCACGTTAATTGATTTTTGGCTTTTGATGTGGACGGACGTATTATTTTAGGCTGAGCCTGATTAGTTTGTTTACAAGGTTTTTCACGAAACGCTCGTTGCGCTGGCGCAGACACAGTTTGTTTCCTACTGTCTTCCCCTCTGCATGAAACATGCAAGAGATCTAAATGGCCGGCAGGCCCCACCCGTAATGAGGATCAGTGGTGGATTTATGTTTTTATTTAGGGAGGTAGGATTTCAATGTGTGGCCAAGTGATTTCGTGACACTCCTTTTCCCTACTGTAGGATAGCTAGTTGTATTTTATTGCTGGTAGACACCTGAGAGTGTCTACAGGATTTGCTAGTGGACCCTCAAAAGTCCACAGGATTACCTGTAACCTACTAGGGACACCTGAGCAATACCTATTCTTTCTCCATCCGTGTCTTTACACATTTCTAAATTATTGCTGTCATGGCAAAACTTCTGAATGAGGCCAAATTCGAGGAAGTATACAAGGAATTCCTCAGACTAGGAAAGCTTCTGAGTGATAATTGGCCGGGAAAAGTCAAGCTTCTTTGAAACATCCCCCCCCCTCCCCACAGCAGTCACAGAGGACAATATGGATGACAGAAGCGAAGATTCCATAACTCTGACGCAATCAGATTTTGCACACTCCCCAAGTATGGAAGATGCTACATCCCAAGACAGCAGTTATCAGACCTTGGAAACAGATACAGAATTCCAATTGGTCAAAAAGAAGAGGAAAATCTCCACCAATGTTGAAAAACCCAAAACAACAAGGATAGAAGCATCCAATGGTCCTAAAGAAAAGATACCGCCAGTCATCTTAAGGGATAAGGAAAAATCGATACATGTCTCGTCAGCCTTCAGAGAACAAAACATCTTATTCTCATGGGCAAAAATTCAGATGAGGGAGTTAAAATCAAACCCACTACTCTCATCGATTACAGACAGATGACCAGATTTATGAACAAGGCTAATGTTCCATACCACACCTTCACTTTACCCAGTGAAAAGAACCGGAAGGTGGTTCTACGTGGGACAGCTGAAGGTATCACTCCTGAAGATGTAAGCACTGATCTCTCCAGACAGGGCCTGTCCCCAGTAAAAGTGAGCAGGATGCTCATATCAAATAAAAGACCAATGCTTTTGGTGCTGGTGGAAATAAGCAACACCAAAAAAGAGATCTATGAACTGACAGCAGTATGCGGACTCAAGATTTCAACTGAGCCTCTTAGGTAAAGAGCATCTGCAAGACAGTGTCATAGATGCCAAAGGTTTGGACATGCCCAAAATTATGTAAGGCAGCCTTCAAGTGCTTGAAGTGCGGCAAGGGACACCACACCATCACATGCACCAAACGATGCTCAACTCCAGCCTGCCGTGCAAACTGCAGAGGACGTCACCCCGCCAACTACATGGGATGGCTTTCCAATCCAAAAAATCGAGGATCAACAAAAGTCAATCTTGCTCCTCCACATAACAACATTTTACGCAACCCAGAAGATTGTCCCGAGTCCGAAACACCTCACCTTCAGTCTCACAGGAAGGAACAACCATGACCAAAACATATGCTGAGGCTTCAAGAACTAAGCCTCCTACATCTCTCGAGCTAGAAAGCTCCAACATAGCATCCGTTTTAACAGTCTCACTTGATACCATGCTGCAGGAATTCAGCAAGACATGTCCATCACCATCTTCCAGAAAGAGATTCCTACAAGGCACTCAAACCATTATAACAGCCATCTGTCATAAGTAAAAAATTCAAACCAAAAGCTCTTAAGATAATCGCATGGAATGCAAATGGATTGGTGAACAAGGTTTTGGAACTTCAAGAATTTGCAACTCGTCTGAGTGCTGATATCATCTTGATTGGTGAAACACACCTAAGACCAGCTAATAACCCAAAAATACGTGGATACACTATGTACAGAAACGACAGAATTGGAGCAAGAGGTGAAGGCACAGCCATATATATTAAGAGTTATTTGAATTATAATACAATAGACAAGCCCAAAACAGTAAACCTGGAGGTGACCGGTGTGGAGGTACATTCATGCAATGCTGGGAGTCTCAAGATCTATGCTGCTTATAATCCTCCGAGTATTCCTCTGCTGACAACAGATCTGGACTCCATACTTGTTTCAAATGACTCCATAATAATAGCAGGAGACCTCAACTCAAAACACATAGCTTGGTACAGCTCTTCAACTAATACCAAAGGCCACACACTATTCAACTTTGCAATACTCAACTCTGGTGATGTGGCCGGTCCTACCGAGCCCACTCACTTCAGCTCTTCAGGTAGCTCGGATGTACTAGACGTAGTCATCTTTAAAAATAGAAGATACCAATTCAAATGGGAATCAGTTAACGAATTATCTTCTGACTGCAGTCCCATAGTGCTTAATCTAGGTTCATCAGATCAATTCTCTCCTCTGCACACATTCATACCATGGGACAAGTTAGCCAAGGTTCTTCCCGATCATATTGGTCCGGTGCCCAAAATTAGTAAAAAGGAAGAGATAGACTCAGCAGTAAATAACCTAACTCTGCAAATTCAGAAAGCAATAGAATCAGTCAGACAATCCACTGTCTTCCACCCAACCAACTGCATCCCTGAAGAAATAGAGCCAGAAAGAGATACCACAATATCAGAGCCCCACAAAACAAAACATTGAACAATCTAAACAGGCAGTTCCGGGAAGCTCTTGAGAAACACAGAAACCATCAATGGGAAACCAAATTGGGTAACATCAATACTGAAGAACATTCTGTATGGAAACTCCTAACAGCGATCCACACCAAAAAGCAACTCACACCCCTATACAAACCAAGAAAGGGATAGTTCACAAAGATGAAGAGAAAGCTGAAGCACTAGTAGATAACCTCGAATCTCAGTGCAATTCATCTTATACAAATCTAAATAACAACCTTATGTACAAGATTCATCGTCATGTTAGGACAACCTTAAGACAGAACACTGTTAATTCCGAACATATCATTCCTACAAATCCGGCAGAAATGATAAATATCATCTCCCATCTAAACAGTTAAAAAGCTCCAGGACTAGATGGCATCTAACAGAATAGTAAAACTACTCCCAAGAAAGGCCATAGTCCATCTCTTCAACATTGCAAGTGCCATCTTTAGATTCCAGCATTTCCCTACTACATGAAAAACCGCCGCCATCATGCCATTAAAGAAGCCAGGAAAACATCCTCTCCTTCCCGAACGCTACAGACCTATAAGCCTGTTGTCCAGCCTCGGAAAGGTGACAGAGAAAGTGATCCTCTCAAGATTCCAAGCAGAATCAGATAAGTTAGGAATTTTGCTTAATGAACAGTTCGGCTTCCGCATAATACAGCTTAACAAGTGCACCGGCTGGTAGAAATCATTACTGAAGGTTATAACTGGAAACTCAATACAGTTGCCATCTTCATCGTCGCAGAGAAGGCGTTTGACAAAATATGACATCAAGGCCTTCTCTACAAACTGATAAAATTTAACTTGCCAATCAAGTTAATAAAAATAATACACTCTTACCTGACAGACAGATATATGCAGATATAAGAGCCCAATACTGGCAACTAGAAGACTTCAAACAAGCATACACATTTTAGAAAAGTGGATCGCACTGGAGGATCCACGTTAACCCCGAGAAAAGCTCAGCCATACTGTTTACTAGAAAGAAAATCCATACCATGGAGGACATTTATTTATTGGGAGTAAAGATTCCATGGCAGATTGAAGTTAAATATCTTGAAGCGATTCTTGATAGTACTCCTATTCAGCAAACATACAGTATAAGTTACATTACCTCGAAGACAACCAAAGTCTTAGCACAGCTCTACTCTATGATTAACAGACAAAGTAAACTGGACACGCAAACAAAATTAACAATTTTCACGATGGTAATTCGACCGGTTATCACTTACGCATCCCCCGCATGGAGCCACATCGCGAATACAAACATTCTGAAACTTCAGAGATTACAGAATAAGTGCCTGAGGATGATTCTGGATGCCCCTTGGTTTATAAGAAATACTCAGATCCATAGAGAAGTTAATATCCCTTCTACTAACTGAGGCTCGGCTATTGCTGTTACCCTCATGTCATGATCAGAGCTTTATAGCTTAATAACACCTTATCCTTATACTGTCCTCTACAGAGAACGGGGAATATGAAAAGTATTCTCGCTCTGTCCCTTTAAGCTAGTCCTTATAAGGATTAAGGAAGTTTGTGTTGAGTGAAAGTGTCCTACTTAACTTCATTATACTATGGGTGGTTTTATTTTTAATTTAATAATCGCTTTCGTTCACTAGACGTAGTATTAGCACAAGATTGGAAACGAATGTAACATGATTCTGGGCTGGTTGATTATTATTATTTGCCTTCTCTCTCTCATTCATTCATCTCAGTATCACTTCGACGCCCTGTTTATTCTGCATTTATTTTGTACAGATAATTTCATAACAATTTGTCACTAGAATTTTTAATTCCTTCACATTCTCATTAACCTCTCGGAACACGTGCGATACCAACCCTGTGTAACAGCTACTATTTCTCTCGGACACTAATAAAAGCAATTATTCTGAAACATCACAGTTCATTTCAGAAACCATTGGAACAAATCATTTCAATCACAAGCATCATCATCATCATCATCATCATCAAATTCCTGCCATGTACCCTCAAGGGGTGTACAGGATATGACAGTACTACATGAAAAAATTACATCATTACTAACTTCCTATCTACAATTTTCCTCCAAATCAGTCTGTTACTTGTCAAGACTCCAACATTATCAGATCTTATATTTCTATCGTCCAAGGCACTTTGTACCGTATCAATCCACCTATATCTTGGTCTTCCTCTGGGTCGTTTTCCTGCCAACCTGGCAGAGAACACTTGTTTTGCTAATCTTTCCTCTCCCATTCTATTTAAGTGACCATACCATCTGAGATTAGCTCTGCTAACGCATTCCTGGATGCTGACAATGTCAAGTTCTTTCCTAATATCCTCATTTTTAATATGATATTGCCATTGATGCCATCTGTTCACGCCTCTAATCTTTCTCAGAACTCTCATATCTGCGGTCTCTAGTCTTTGGTCAAGTGTTTTACTTCTGACCCAGCTCTCAGATCCATAAGTTAATATTGGTTTGAACACAGTCTTGTATACAGCTAATTTAGTGTTCCGACTAATTTCTTTCTTATGCCATATGAATTTATTCAATTGACTGCCCACGATACCAGCTTTGCTGATTCTGTTGTCTATTTCTATATTTAGTTTACCATCTTCAGTAAAAATTGTGCCTAAGTAGCTGAAATGTTTTACTTGTTCCACAGGTTCTCCATTCACAACACAGTTGACATTTTCAATGATTCTGCCTATTTTCATTGTCTTTGTCTTTTTATTGCTGACCTTCATACCATATCTATTACAACAGCTATTCAATTTAGTCAGAGAATCTTGCAGACTTGTAGCGGATTTATTTAGAAGTATAACATCATCCGCATAAAGCAAAGAGCTGACATTAACATCTCCAATTTTGATATCAGGTTTAATACCACATTCCTTCATAATGTGATCCATATAGATAATGAATAACAGAGGGGATAATGTACATCCTTGTCTCACACCAGATTTAACATTAAACCATCTTCCTGTACTTCCTTCAATTCTAACTGCTGACTCACAACTCAAATAAAGACTAAGTATTGCTTGATATAATGCCCCATTGACACCATATAACTGCAGCGTATTGAATAGCTTCTCTCTTGGCACCTTGTCATATGCCTTTTCCAAATCGACAAAACTTAAATACAGATCTTTGTTATATTCCCATGCTTTCTCGACTATTTGTCGTAAAGTGAAGATCTGATCCTGACAGCCTCTATTTGGCCTGAATCCAGCTTGTTCTTCACCAAGCTTTTCTTCCACAATTCTTCTCAACCGTTTCTCAAGTATACTTGCATAGATCTTGCCAGGAACACTCAGTAGGGAAATACCTCTGTAATTCTCACATTCAGTTTTATTTCCCTTTTTATATATGGGTACTATGAGAGCTCTACTCCAATCATCGGGAATTCGTCCCTCTGTCCAGGCTTTCTGAACTATGCAGTGCAGCCACTGTAAGACTCTTATACCACCATACTTCAGCATTTCTGGTCGAATATCATCTACTCCTGCTGCCTTTCCACATTTCAAGCCTTTGATGGCTTTTTCTACTTCAAGTATGGATATGTATTCCTGACTGCATGCCTGGTCAGTGTTTTTTATCACTGTGCTGTCATCACTGCTTGTTTCATTTAGCAGTTTTTCAAAGTAATTACTCCATACTTCAAGGATATCTTTTTCTCCTGTTTTCATTTCACCTTTATCATCTCTAATTCCTTTTACAGCACTCTTTCCTCCATTCCTAAGCTTCTTCAACAACCTCCAGAATATTTTGCCACCTTCTTGATATTTATTTTCTATATTCTTGCCAAAGTCCTCCCATGACTTTTGTTTAGCTAGTTTTACACACTGTTTAGCTTTCTTACATTTGTCTCTGTATTCTGTAAGAGTAAAAGCTGACTTATTTGCCAGGAACTTTTGATATGCTTTCTTCTTCTCCTTCACTGCCTCTTTAACTTCCTGTGTCCACCAGGGAGTTCTGATTTTTTTATCCTTGCACACAACCTCACCACATGCCTCTCTGGCAGAATCAATCAATGTTTCCTTCAGAGTTTGCCACTGAATCTCCAAGGTTTGATTCCTGTTCTCAAACTCTTTCATTTTCTTTTCAATAATATTTCTGTATTTTAGTCTACAGTTCACATCCGAGAGCTGCTCAACTTTTATTCGCTTTAAAACTTTCTTACATGTTATTCTTTTCAATATGAAATTCAATTTTATCCTGCTCAAGACTAAATAGTGATCACTTCCAATTTCAAATCCTCTGTACACTCTGGTGTCCTGCACCACGGAGAAAACATCACTATCAACAATAACATAGTCAATGAGACTTTTCTTATTCCTAGCCTCTTCTCTCCATGTGAATTTGTGCACATTTTTATGTTGGAACATGGTGTTAGTAATAACCAGTCCATGTCCTGAGCAGAAATCCAACAGATATTTGCCATTATTATTAGCTTTGCTCTTTTCTCCAAATTTTCCCAAAATATTTTTGTATGTCTCACAATCATTTCCTACTCTACTATTTAGATCCCCAACAAGGACCAACTTTTCCTTTTTCATTGTGTCAGTTGCTTTTTCTAAAGCCTCAAAAAATTCCTCCACTTCTACCTTAGTAGAACCTTCTGTGGGACCATAGGCACAAATAAGTCTCATTGTCCAGTTCCCCATTCTCATATTTGCCCACATTACTCTACTTGAGACTGACTGCCATTCAAGAAGATTAGCCTCGTATTTTGTGTTGAATACTATGGCTACTCCTTCTTTTCCTTGATTGTCATTGCCTGAATATAACATTTTGTATTTATTGCTCAGAAAGATCTCACCAGTTTTGGTCTTTTTTGTTTCAGTCACCCCTATTATGTCTATCTGGTACTTATCTAATTCCTCAGCTAGCTCCATTTCTTTGCCATTCAGGCTTCTTACGTTGATAGTACCGATCTTTAACTCTGGTGATGTTGAGTTGGGGTTTATTTTCAGATTTGTTCCAGTAGCTGACTTTTCGCTGTTCGCCCTGGTTCCCTGGCGAAAACAACGGGGGCCTTGTTTAACCGGGCGACGCCCCAGCCGGCATGAAATTTTGTCATGTTGTACCATCATTTTTTATTTTGGTTTAACCAATAAGAATACAATTTGGTCGGCTAAATCCCAAATTGCCAGCCCATCCTCGTTCGTTCAGTATCAAAGTAGATACCCAACAGGGTGCACCACGAGAAGGTGAGGATTGGACATTAGGTCAGAAGCCCTGGTCGCTTCTACGCATTCCTTTAAAGGCTATGTGGAGGTCTCCTCTCAGTTATACAGCTTTGACCCTTAAGCACCCCTTACACAAGCATTACATTTTTATTGCTCAAGACGAAAACTGTTGTAATATAACGAAAAGTCAATTCAAACTCATTAATCGCCCTCTCACCTCATCCTATTTGATTACTTATTTATTCTTTGGCTCATTCTTCTTTAGAGTAAGTCACAAAAACCTATGAAAACGTCAATATTAGGCTTGCAATTTTCGTATCAGACACGCTTGTGATTGTAACAACTGCAGTGTTTTGGTGAACACGGAATAGTTTAGAGTAGTTGTGGTCTAGAACATGTTCATTAAACTTAAACATGGGTTAAGTGTTAAAAAAGTTCGGCATTGTCGTATTTCTGCAGAATCGAAGTATTTGCATAATGGAACTGTTTCTCTTGGAAGACCTTTTAAAGGGAGATGATAACAGTGTGCCTGATTCTTCTAGTTGCGATTGCCATTAAGGAATTGAACGTAACTCCTTACTTATCAACTATATACTAATAGTTAGTGGAAGGATTAAGCAGTTGAGATACTGCAGATGACAATGGTCAATGAAAGAACAGTTTAGCGAAAGGTTTTAAGCTTAGATAGAACATCTGACCTGCCATCACCGATCCTTTATTGATATTCAGATGATGGAACTTCCATTCGTGTTAGATAATGTAAGTTCTAAATGATATACAAGTTGTGAGGGATTAAGCTGAAATATCAGCTTTCTTTATTTTTTCGATTCTCATATCATCCAAATTGCTTTCATCAACTAGTGATAAGTTCGTCAGTTTGTTAGACTAATATAAACAGAGATATAGTGGAAATTGACTTTTTTGGCCAAAATTATTTTGATAATTCCTAGATTTACTGTCTCTCACTATCGGCAGGAAAAGTTTGGAATTATATAGATCCTTATCATGCTCCCGAATATCTAATAAATCTTTCATTTGTTGTTGGATAACACTTACATCAAAGAAAACCCTACAGCCAAATATCTTTCTTCATACTGAATATTCACATAAAATTGTACTGATGCAGCCAGAAATATAAAGTGAAAACAATATTATTACTGTTATTGTTATTATGTGATACCTCCAGGGAGTCCAGAGACTCATCCAGGGAGGGTACCTCCTCTACAACTCTCCGTCTCCACCGTATTATCTACACCAACGCAATCTACCGCTCATCATCACTAATATTTTCACAGAAAATTACAAACATCCATGCCACGGCGGGATTTGAATCCACAGCCTTTGGGATGGAGAGCGGATACGCTAACCGCTCGGCTAACAAGATGGTAGTAGTATATGTTGGGAAGCTCTTCCCCAGCGTTCCCCAGCAAATATATTGGAACAACTGGCATACCCTCACTTTTCAAACAAAATTTATTCGCATACTAAATAAAAAAAAAATACTAAAGAATTATTGTCCCTTTTCAAATTTTTATATATTCTAATTGTCATCTTATAGGCAAGCAAATGACAGGAAAAGCAATTATTAGTTTAAAATCCAAAATAACTTTAAACCGTTACTTTTTTATTTATGAGTTTATTAAGAATATAAAATACACTTTTCTAAAATACTAGAAAAGTGTATTTTAGCAAGAGAAATTTATTGATTTTTTTAAAGTCAAATATTAAGTGTAGTTAAAGAGACATAATTAATTTTAGGATCTTCGAATATGACGACTGGGACAGCGAATCGGTGTAAAAATATCACAGATTTCGGTAGCAGCTCTTTCCTTGGGAATACTGAGATCAACCTCCCTAGAATATTTTTACATACGCTGAAATGATGTTCCTAAGCAACTCTTAATTCTTCACATATAAAACGTTTCTGTATACTAACACGTAAACGTCAATGACAAGCTAGAAGAGTTCTTGTGGAGCGATTCTAGCAGAATTCATATTGAGCATCGCCGATAAGGCGTTGGGCTATTGCGAGAATTGACTTTTAATAGAGACCTCTATTAATTTGGAGACGACTGAGATGACAGCAGTAGATCAATAGTATAGATTTACCATTCTTTATTTTTATTGTTTAACATAAACTAATTTCTTTCCACGCTGCAGAATATATGCTTATAGATCCAAAAATGTAAAACGATGACTAAAGACAGAATTAAACTCTAGAGCATAAAATATGAGACGATTGAAGCGATACCACTGGAATCAAAAGCTTTTTTGTTTAGTATTGTTAGGTTGTTCAAGATTTATTGATCTTATTAAAGAAAGATTATGAGAATCATTGAGCAAAGTATTGACGATAATAGAAGGAAAACTTTATGGCTGTCGATATAGAAATCGAAAGAGAAGTATTATACCAGGAGACGAGCTTTGTCTTTTGGCGATGTTGTAGAGAACCATCCGGGATATGGAGGAAGATGGAGGAAGAAGGAACTTTTAAACCACAAGATTGGACACAAAAGACTAGTACATTTTGGACTTTTCGAACTTAAGCAGAAGTTATTTAGAGCGAATTAAACTGATATTATTCAGCGACCGAAAACCAGTATTTCGGCGTTGAGAAGCAACTTTAAAATTTTATAGAAAGCATATTATTAGCTTTTCTTGATGGTTCAGTTAAATCCATTTGTTTGTTTATTTCACAGGCTGCTGATTGGAATCCTTCGTAAGGGATGGATTATTGTAAGTCTTTTCTGACAAGCTTTTATAGTTCTTTAAGTTTATAAGGTCTTTAAATTTTAAAAATATTGATATTCGTTAAATTATGTGACTGTAATTACCCTAAAAGTTTGTTTAGTTTTCTGCCTATAAAAAAGTAAAACACCGTTGTTTGGTTTAGACGTTCCCATATTTTTATATCTTGCTTCCGTATTTATAATCTTATATCAATACAATTTTATATAAATACGTTTCTTGAGAAAACTGTTCGCTTTTCCTCCTCAAAAAAGGAAGACCAAGTTTAAGCACCTTTAGTGTAGTTTGATACGACATTATTGTGTCAAGTCGTGTCTGAAGGTTTTGTTAGTTCGTATATTCACGTGACTGCTCTTTCAAGAGACTTCAGCATGCATTACGTTTGTCAGAATTAAAGGTCTGAAACATCTGCGAGGTTCATGTTGACAAGACAACCATGAGCAACAAATGTAGATGTTCACAAACTGAGTGAAAAATTTATCTCGTTGTAGCAGGGAGACTTCATTAAGTCTTTGCTACACCAGAGAGAGCAACCGATTTTTTTACTATTTTTCCCAGGAGTAACATTCATCAGTCCTGCTACGATTAAAGGAAATTGAACTGAAAAATTATATCTCAAGGAATTTCACAGAAATGGGGGGAATATCCGGGTAAATCTTACAGCATACAAGAGTTTCGTCGTTGAGAAAAACATCATACGAAATCCAGCAGTAAACACGAATCTCTCCAACACCGCTGCAAGTGTGTACAAATGTCTCCGGAGATTTATTCCTAGGGGCCAGGACTGACGGCAATAAAACGCTCAAAGAAGTACGGTATTTACATTAATGCGTGACTCGGCGACAGAGCGGGAGGATTGAATAGCGAAAGGGTATTCAATTTTGTCGTATTCCGCCAGGCGCGATGGAGAGAGCAGTTAGCGTCAAAGGAGAAATATTAAAAGGCAGTAAGAAGATACACAATACCTGGTTCGGCACAGATCTTTTACTGGTGATAGTAGTGCGTCTCAAAAGATGTCGCTCCTGTCACAAAAAAAAAAACCGTTTTGTGAACATCTAACTACAACAAGCTGGGTCTCAGAGCACCCTGAGAACACCGTTCGGATAGACGCTTTTTTTTCATTATTATTAATTCCTAGTACAGAGTATAAGTATTGAAAGGAGAAACAACATGTTAAAATGGTCATTAGTTCAGCGATAGAAAAGACTTAAACAACAAAGGACTTAAAATTCCAACCAAATGTGAAGTATTATTCATATTTCATTAGTTGGAATGATTTAAAATACTTAATGTAAAAAATATTCTCTTCAAATGACATAAAAAACGATCTATAAGAGAGCGCATTTTAAGTCATTTGTAGATCATGATATCAATAGAATAAATTTTAGATTAAACTTTTTTACCTTGGGTATACTATACGTTAAAGATACCAAATAATTTTTATAAACTTAGTTTTAATCCTTTTTCCCAAGTGAGCAAACAGACAGGTAAGTCACGTTTGCGCCTGAAGTATTTTCAGGTCTGAGACAACTCGTGGTAAAGGTGGAGTAAGATCTGATCACTTTTCCTTATTCCCCTATATCACTTTTCCTTAGTATCTCCCATAATGCAAAGCACATCTCCTTGCGGACATGTATGATGCTATGCATTAAGGCAGTGCTTCCCAAACTTCTGGATGTCAGGGCCCCCTTTGCAAAAATTAAAATATTTCACGGCCCCCCCCTCGAAAAAAAATCGTAATAGAGAGATATATTATAATAATATTTATTGTATTTATATTCAATACAAAACATACACAGCGAATATTGCAAAAATCAAATGCATATATTACATTTTTTGCTTCTTACCGTTTGGTTCTGAAGACGATGTGGGCTGTTCTGGTAAAATATGAAATACTGTCCTTTATTTTTTTTGAGTCTGTTTCTGCTTCTTCTGGTTGTTCGCGGGAATTTTTTTTATTTTATTTTTTATCAGCCACTTATCCATCTCAGGGTTAAATTTTTTAACGTAGAAAAGATCAAATAATATCACCACTTACCGATACTGACACACCACAGACTAACAACATGAAATTAGTGAATATTACCTGAATAAGGGAATCCCCGGACCAAGAACATGCTTCTCTTTTGTGACTTTTCTCCCTGTACGGTAATTAAGCCTAACGCGAAACAGACAGCAAAGGCAGATTATTAAAACGTGCATATGATTGGTGCGATATTAACAAAAGATCGCGCGACCGAAAGATAAAAGCATAGCTGACAATTGAGTTGAAATGCTAACTCTCTTTAACCGAATTCCATATGTGAAACTGCCATAACATTCATTATATATATATATATATTACTTAGTTTTAACACTTTTACGAATTTTAACACGTTCGGTTGAATTTTATTGCTGCCTTGCGACATCGAACTCACACACATCTAATTAATAACAATAGTTTTTAGTTAGATGCTGTGTTTGCCCATGCAACATATGGTTTTGTTTCAGTCTATACAGCATAGTTTCTGTATGAGGGGACATGTGACTCATTAATTAGTGTGTTTTTATCCCAGTTATCTCTAATTGCACTATTTGTTGAGAAATATATTACACAGACTCCTCATACCTTATTCACTGGCATAATAAAAGTACTTGTTTTTATTGCCTCTGCAGTATAGTGTCTATTAGGGAGGGATGTTGTTTACCACTGCAAGAGAGTTACTATCTCCCTACATGAACTTGTTTAAGCTTTTTTTCATGTGTGAAGTATATGCGAAACTTTTATTGGTAACAGAAAACTAGCTCGGATGATAGTGATAATATAAAACGAGTTTTGATATGTATATATAAAGTCAATATCAACAGTCCCTGATTACAAACGCGTGATGAAACAGACAGGAAGATTTGGAGCTTCCCTGGAGAGCATTCGAAGTAAATACAATTAACCACTGCTTTGAAATGAAACATATGAATAAGCAATATTTACTAATATTCATTAAGCGCCGAAATACGCAGGAAGCAAAGTTTGTGAATTTTCCATTAAAATATAAAAAATAACAAATAATAAATAATAAAAGTTAAAAACGTTATTTTTAAAATAAAAAAAATCATCTTAGTCTTAAAACATTTTAAATTTGTTTTCATTATTTCACGGCCCCCCTCAACAAAACCTACGGCCCCCAAGGGGGCCGCGTCCCACAGTTTGGGAAGCTCTGCATTAAGGGAAGGCCACATAAGAGAAGGATGAGAGAAAAATGTAGATCTCTACATCTTTCTCTCTTCCGGAGATTTTTATTTAATAAGGTCAAAGCACCTTGTGGCAACTTGTTTAGGTAAAATTTATAAGTTCTGAATTACTTCAACCTTGGCATCTTAGGATCTGGGTCCCACTGACGATGCCTCAATAAAGGTCGAAACCGGTCTGGGTAGTGTCCCTTCCCTTAATGCATAGCATCATACATGTCCGCAAGGAGATGTGCTTTGCATTATGAGAGATACTAAGGAATAGTGATCGGATCTTATTCCACCTTTTCCACGGGTTGTCTCAGACCTGAAAATATTTCAGGCGCAATCTTGACTTACCTGTCTGTTTGTTCACTTGGGAAAAAGGATTAAAACCAAGTTTATAAAATTACTTGGTATCTTTAACGTATAGCATAAATTTTATTTAAATTTAAAAATAAAATGCAAATTTGTTGCTTCAGTATATTGTAATATCTTATTTGATAACCAGAAGAAAAGAGAGTTTCTTTAATTGTTACGTAGAGAAAGCCACCCGTCTGCAATTGATTGGGAATTGATGACGATGTTCCTGGTTTAATTGGGTTAGAATTAAGGATAAAACAACTAAGTTATGATGTTTTTATGTTTGCTGTTTCTGGTGGCTTTGCATGTTCTACAATAATAAAAATCAGTTTCTTTTTGTAAGATATTATTGTTGGATTCAAAATCTATTTCACTTAACTGAAGGGCAGATGTTGGGGGGGTCCTACTAACTGTTTCCAAAGGCGTTGATCTTTTTCAGCTTCAGAATTTAATAAGAATGAGGTTGTGATATACTAGTATGTTTCTATATAAAATATAAAAGTAGATAATTCATTTTTTTACATAAAAAAGACAAAAATGGGTATTAACTGTTTAAACTCGAGATAAGCTATCTATGATAGATTTCATCTCTACTTTCGTGGGGATGATTACACAAAAAGTTTCATTTTTAAAATACCTTTCCACATGGAATATATATTGTATCATGTTAGATAACTTGGTAATTAACTGAAATAAACGCACACATGCATAATTATCAACTTTATTACAATGGACTACCTGAAAATAAAGGAAAAAGTATGAGCTGCAACTTCGTACTGTGCAACTATTTAAATGGCCTAAGTATTTCAAGTATTAGCAATAGTTATTATTACCACAATAATATATAACAATATGTCACACACTGTTCATTCTAGGTTGTTGACTACTAAGCAATGGACGTGATCTCAGGAACTTGAAAAAGCATGCTTGTAGGGTACCACTTGAAGGGGGGGGGGGATGTCGGCATTCCAGGAAACTACTGATATTGTACTCTTCGATGAAGTTCTGTAATTAAGGTGTTTGGAGAGTGGAAGAAAACGCGGCAAAACAGTGATCGCCTGGTGGGACTCATTTCTCTTTGATATTTTTGGTGAACGTAGGTTGTTCCAGTTTGTGCAAGCGTGAAGACAAAAACCTGTGGAATAGCTCTCCATAGAATTTAACCAGGAGATGAGTAGGGGGGGGTCCAGCCAATCCAACGTTTAACTGGTAGCAAAGTGTCGGTCAAAAATGGACAAAGATTATATCTCAGAGATAGAAATGGAGTTCTCGTAAGACAATCAAAGAATTTGCGGGAAGATATTAAAGATATGGCTAGAGTGGGATGAATGAATTTAGAACAGGCTTCAGCAGTGGGCAGGAAAGAGAAAAAACGTTTTTAAAAGTTGAGAAAAATATCTTTGATAGGATCACGTACAACGTAATCTTAACACTCCACATCAGTCCAATAATAAGGTGCTTAAGATGTTCTTTCAATGGAAGATAACATCTAGCATTTCCCTTTTTTTATTTTGTTTAATATGTAATTAGAATATCAAAATTTGCGATAAAGAAATAGAAAATGGATAACGTCTTGGTGAATAAATTAAATAATATTTCAATTATTCATCCTAACGTCTAGTTATAAGTTTACAATGAATAACTAGGATGCATATTTATAAAAACCTGGTAACTTTCCGATTATCAGGCTTTTATAAATATTCCTCTTAAAAATTGAATCATTTTTATTTTTATTCTTCATCTTTTCAGCGAATTGTTTTCTTTAAACACACTCATGAGAGAGAGAGAGAGAGAGAACATCGAAATCGGTTTCATTCAAGATATAATAATCCATTACCTACACACACACACACACACACACACACAAAGTATCATTCTTATAATAAATGATTACAGCATTTTATATCGATGTAATTTGAGCCTAACACTTGACTGAGAAAATGAAAGGTTAAGTGTAAAGCGGCAGCTTCAAATAGCAAACTTCGAACTGTCACTCAGGAACTGTTACTCTAGTGAATTGAAACAAGTAACGACTATCGAAATTTGAATATTACAACAGCGGCGAAGGCCCCAAGAGAATTGCGGCTTTAAAGTAACTCCACGCTGAAAGCAGCACAAGTGGGATGAATTATTAACAAGTAGTTATGAAATTTACACCAACTCGCTAATTGCATCCGTCTCTACTACCTAATTACCTGTATGCTAATGACGTTTGTAATTGTCCTGCGTGCCTAATTAGGCGTAAAATGAACCATTAATTTGTTCTAAGTCAATAGTTGAACACGATACTGGAAGGCCTAAATAATAAGCTGGCTCACCTCATCAATTGGCAGCTAAACAATGTTCAGGACTGAGTCACTAATTACAGTCACAAAAGTCGTTGTTTTTTTAATCGAATCAGCTGCTTGATGGAGAATAATTTCAAGTTCATTTCATCCACCTACAAGTTCTCCGAAGTTAGAACTAATGTTCGTGTATGTGAAGAAGGAGTTTCTTGTCGTGTTTGGAGATCATCAACCACATCATTATCTCACTGTTGCTTTTGTTTTGTTTTTTTCCCCCTTTATGAGTATGTTTCAGAACCTTATGTTAACATTGTGCGTGTGCAATCTCGCGATTCGTCTCTCTTCTTTTCGCCTACTTTAACCTCATAACTCTCTTCTTTGCTCGTTTCTTCTACTGCTCCACCTGCTTAATGGGGTCATTTATCTATGTCGGTGTCATGCGATGCTTTTTGTGTCCTATCTGCTACTAAACCGATACATACATACATACATACAGAGAGAGAGAGAGAGAGAGAGAGAGAGAGAGAGAGAGAGAGGCTAAAGCAAAACAACATGTTGTGGTTCCGTATTTCTACAAGACGACTTAATTTACGAATTTCATTTTTATGAAAATTCTTATATATAAAATAAAAATAATTAATTATGTCTAAAATGTAAAACATAATTCCATAATTAACTTGTCTTATAACTTCCCTAGGAATAACTAATTACAATAAATAACTTTCTGAAGAATATAAATTGTGTTGATTAGTCGTAAAGTGTGTAGTTATTCACGACAAATAAATACAAGGAATGCAGAACATCATGAAAAAACAAAAAGTATAATTCTATGGGGAATAATTGAAATTTACAATTTAAATGAGAATAACTAATTGTCATGAAGAATAACTAAATATATATAAATTCATAAAGAATAACTAAATATATATAAATTCATAAAGAATAACTAAATATATATAAATTCATAAAGAATAACTAAATATATATAAATTCATAAAGAATAACTAAAACATTTAACACGAGGAATAACTATCTATATAATTTTATAAGGAATAACTATCTATATAATTTTATAAGGAATAACTATATAAATGACATAACTATAGAAATAATTATATAAATGACAACTATAGAAATAACTATATAAGGAATAATATATAAAAATTCATGAAGAATAACAAAATATATATAAATTAATGAAGAATAATTAAAACATTTAATTTCATGAAGAATAACAAAATATATATAAATTAATGAAGAATAATTAAAACATTTAATTTCATGAAGAATAAATATACATCTAACTTTATGAAGAATAACTAAAACATTTAACACGAGGAATAACTATCTATATAATTTTATAAGGAATAACTATATAAATGACATAACTATAGAAATAACTATATAAATGACATAACTATAGAAATAAATATATAAATGACATAACTATAGAAATAATTATATAAATGACATAACTATTGAAATAACTATATAAGGAATAATATATAAAAATTCATGAAGAATAACAAAATATATATAAATTCATGAAGAATAATTAAAACATTTAATTTCATGAAGAATAAATATACATCTAACTTTATGAAGAATAACTAAAACATAGAACTTCCTTATGAATAATTAAGTTGTAAAACTTTTAGAACTATAGCTGTAGTTACACACCTTACCAGGAATGTAACTAAGATAGAAAATTTCGCAAGAAATTTGCTTCAAGTACATAATTTCTCAAAGAATATAAATAAAGTACATGATAAATAAAACGTAAAGTATAATGCATAATTTGAGATTGAATAACTTAAACATAAATGAGTAATTCGCGACGACAATAGTTAAAATACAGACCTTCATAATAAATATGCATATCACGTAACTTAATAATGAATAGTTTGAGTAGGATTGTTGAATAAATTGATAGGGTGTAACTTCCTAATCAATTGGCAGTAGGCAACTTGAATAAATTGGGATGCAAACTTTCAAATTTTAGTAATGAATTGACAGAATTAGATAGTTACGTATTTTTACCATTTTCTAATTAGAAAAGCAATTTGTAATATTGCTTTAATAACTTATTCTCGAAAACTGCTTTCTTATTACAGTTATCTTCTTCAAAACACAATCCAGAAAGTATCTCGAACAAATTCTGTTACGCATTATCCGATTGGGTCTGATTACAGCCGTAAGCTGCATTTAAAACCCTCACGTACTTAAAGCAATTGGCTTTTTAACGCAAGTCTTGCTATACCAGAACCCTAGACAAGAAACCCCACACTACGGCATCACCTTACGTGTTCGGAAACTTGCGGAAACTCTCATCAACATCAAGCGATCGATACTTCGGGGCAGAATTGAGCAAAGTGTTCCGCCGTGTTCCTGTGCAAGTTTTTGTGTCGGTCTCTCGACAATACCTGACACATTCGGTCTTTGGTAAGCAAAGCCAGCGATACCGCAAAGTATTTGCGTGCAAGTGTAGGTGTGCGTGCTAGTTTTTATTACTTGAAATGCTAATTATGTGGCGCGCCTTATTTTATTTTATTTTTTTATCTTAAGTAGGTAGAGAGGTAAAAATCCATTTCAGTGTTTGGCAGAAAGCACTTTCTTTTAGATAATATTTTTATTTGCTTGTATTCAATGAGATGATAAATCTTGAAAAAAAAAAACTAATGGTGGGAATCATCTTTAGAAAAAATCGTTTTATATTTCTTACATTTGTCTTTGTAACATGCTTAGAATGATGTAGTAGGCTTCTTGGTATACTTAGAATGAGAGAGAGAGAGAGAGAGAGAGAGACTAAAGTAGCATAATCGACATTTCTACAGAGGTTGACCTAATTTACTAATTTCATTTTTATAGAAATTTGCAAAATAAAAAATAATTATGTACAACTGTAATACAAAATTTAATTCTGCTATATATAACTAGCATGTATAATTAAGATGTAAAACAATTACACTACGAATAACTAATCCGAAGAATAAATATTTCAAGAATATAAAATTGTGTTATTGTGTGATCATTTGAAGTCTCTAGTTCACAAAAACAAATGAAAAATCAGACTTATAATTCCAGGTGGAATAACTGAAATACTGTATATAACTTCATGAACAATACCTAAACCTAAACCTCAGGGACCACATATAACTTTCTATTGAATTATTAGGCTAATAGCTTCACAAGAAAATTAAGATACAAAACTTAGAAAATCATTTACATCATTATGACAAAATTTTCAGCTTAAAGATATAAAATGCAGCAAGTATTATCCGTTGATATACAGAAAGAAATCATTTGACAACCAAGCGATACATTCTGCCAATCCCCATATAATAAATAGAAGGAATGTACTCAGATGCATTCAAAGAAGGGAAAAACTGCCAACTTCCAGGGGAAAATGTATCTTGAAATTTCTGTACTATTTACTGAAGGAACTATTTCCCGGGCGTGCATAAATACACCATGAAGCAGCCTATGCAAATAATTGCAGCATTGTGCGCAATCATCTGCGCACAGTGATGCAATTATTTTTATATCACGCATTGATATAAAATATCAATGCGTGATATTTTGTCGAATGCGAATGAGAATATCATTATCATTATTCCTGACACTTCCAAGGAGTCCGAAGACTCACCGCGGGAGGATACCTACAACTGTCTCAACCAGTACACCGAATCTCTACTACGAATCATCTCCATCAACGCCATCTACCGCCCACCACAACTAGTATTTTTTGTCCGTAAATTGCGTGTTCTGAAGGGCTGATTTGCCTGTATGCGGGATGAAAAATCCGAGTTTCCGGGAGAAAAAACCCTGCTACCTCCGTATGAGATCGGCTAACTCACCTTCGATTGAAATCGTCCAGATAAAGATTCCTCCCGTTTTATAATATTGAAATTTATAATTTATAATATTGAAAGGACGACATGCCAGACTAACATTACATTCCTGTTACTCTCCTAAAAAAAAGGAAGAGAATGCACGCAAATTAATCACCAGTAAATTATGAAATCACGTGTCATACCGATGTTTCGTCATGTGGATGACTTGTGAAAAACAGAACTTGGCAGTAAAACTTCAAGTGCTGAAGAATGTATGTTGTGACGCACTCTGGAGTCGTCAAAAGCATGTTAGTTAAATTCTATATTTCTATTCTATTTGTATTTCTATTATACTAGCAGAGTAACTCAAACTGACAATTTTCCAAGACAATTCTCAGGGATATAAAAAATTGTGATACAAACTGTGTATCACAATTTGATACACACTTAGATGAGTTTGATCCTTATTTGGATCTCATGTTATAATAAAAGCAAAAATATAATTTCCTGTACACATTTGTAAACTATTTATAATTTTAAAATATTTCCAAAGACTTAGACGATTTATCAAGATATACATCTGGAATATAACGCGCTGTTATTACTTTTAACTAGGGGTACAATTCGAAGAGGTTTGGAGCCTTATTTGGATCTCCTATTACAATATACATATAATTAAAATATAAAGCTTTTTGTATGCATTTTTAAATTATTGAAAATTTGAAAATATTTCTAAAATTTTAAGAAATTCAGCAATTAATTAGAATATTTCAATATACCATTTTTATTTTAGGATAGTTTACAATGAAATTTTATTATAAATAGTGTATCTTTGCTTGATCCAATACTCTTGGAGGGTAATGGATAGCATTGCTGTAGCCAATGAAGTTCTAACTGAGGCTCGGCTATTGCTGTTACCCTCCTGCCATGATCAGAGCTTTAATAGCTCAATAACACCTTATCCCTACGCTGCTCTCTACAGATAATGGGGAAGATGAAAAGCATTATTGCTTCGCCCCTTTAAGCCAGTCCTTATAATGACTAAGGTATCTTTGCTTGTTGGATTAGAGTTGGTCAGAACCGATCGTGAGATGCGGTGATTGATTAATACCCTTGGAGGGTAATGGATGGCAATGCTGAACCAATGAAGTTTAACTGAGGTTCGGCTGTTGCTGTTACCCCCTTGGGCGATGAGATTCGAGAGTTTTTGAGTTCGCTCTCTTAAGGTGTTTGCCTTATGGGAGCAATTTGAGTCTCCGGGGAAAGTATTCTCCGGCACGGCCCGCTGAGGGGCTTTGTCGGTGAATTATTTTCTTCGGAATTTGAGCGGTTCTGCTCGGTGGTGGGGGAGCCCGTCAATGAGTGGAACCAACGCTGAGATATGGACGGTCTTTCGCCCACTATGGAGTGGCCTAGAGATCGTCCGATTTTTTGAGATTTCACCTTTATTTACATAGGCAGTGATTAATAATATCCTGAGAGGCAGTGTGACCACATCTAGTACTTTCGTACTAGATCTAGTACTTTTTATAAATTTTTAGTGTTCTAGTACGTTCACCAACAGATCTAGTACTTCCTTCCTTCCGAATAATAATAATAACAACATGAGAGTTAGACATATAAGTTTAATATTTTTCTCTTCTCCCACCTCCCCCATATGTCACATTCGGTGACACAAGCATGATTTCTCTCTATTTTTTTCTCCCCTTCTCACTGTTCGCTAACCTTCTCTTCCCCACCCCCAAACCCATACTCACACAATCCGATTGGTATTAGCTAATGAAAATATATTCTTTGCTATTCAAACACCTCTCGCGCGCGTCATAAGATCACTACAGCAATTAAAACAAGTGGAAAAATTAAATATTTTAATATGAGTAACCACCTTTTATTTATGCACAGCGTCATTTGGACCCCATTGAAAAGATAAATCCAACCGACAATGGGCAGTTTTTAGACATAGAAATGTATATCTAGGGGCGTCACGAAGAGCTTGGTAGAGAATGATAACTATTGAAGACTGTAGAAGCATTTCAAAAAAGGTTTTTCTGGAAGAAAGTTTTTGAAATGAAAAATGTTGTAGGAGAACAAATATTCCCTAATTTAACAACATCAGTTAAAGCTGTACTGTGCCTCCCTCATTCATCAGCAGCAAATGAAAGAATATTTTCAGCAGGGAAAATAAATAGGAATAAAATAAGAAATCAACTACAAACTCACTTGATGAATGGACTCCTTTTGACAAAAGAAAAATTGAAACTTTCATCAGCTACAGATTTTACTATTTCTGAAGAGTTAATTAATTTAGCAAAATCTGCTAAAAATAATGAATAAATACTTCCAGTGTTTTTCTTGTGAATGGGCACCCCTGTATGTATATATATATATATATATATATATATATATATATATATATATATATATATATATATATATATATATATATATGTATGTATGTATATATACATATATATATATATATATACACATAATACACATAATATATATATATATATATATATATACATATATATATTTACATATATATATATATATATATATATATATATATATATATGTGTGTGTGTGTGTGTGTGTAAAAAGCATATTAAATAACTGAAAATTTAATGTTACGTTATTATAAACACTAAACAATATGCATTATATTATTATAAACACTAAAAATTACTAAAAATTATATATTAAATTAATATACATATTAAGTGCTAGAGTTACAACTGGGACTTCTGTTATGATGAATGACAACTGCAGCTCTTGGACTCATAGTGAGATGAGTTTTGACTTTTTTCTTTTCATTTTTGTCGTAAGTGTGTTAATTTAGAGGTTTTACATCGAGTTCATCTATGATAATAAGGTAGTGATATAGTAAAATGCCCAAAACAGAGTGAAACGAAAGCAAATAAAAATCTAGTACTTTTTTTTTTCAGATTTAGTACCTTTTTCTTGCATAAGTTGGTACGAAATATTTTTGATGAGTGGTCACCCTGCTGAGAGGGTAATGGATGGCAATGCTGTAGTCAATGAAGTTCTAACTGAGGCTCGGCTATTGCAGTTACCCTCTTGCCATGATCAGAGCTTTAATAGCTCAATAACCTTATCCCTACACATAACGGGGAAGATGAAAAGTATTCTTGCTTCTCTCCTTTAAGCCAGTCTTTATAAGGACTATCTTTGCTTGTTTATATCAAGAAATTAATAATTTGAATATTAAACCGATGCAAGTATTTAAAGAACATGCAGTGATTCTTTTTATAAACTGCTGGTTTCTTTTAATACAGGAAAAGAGATGAGCTATTGAAATAACTTTTATTTTTTAAGACTTGTCTTTTAGAAGTAACTGCAACCAAAGAGGACACGTGGACTTTTTTTTTATCTTTAACGGCTATTCATCTCATCTTGCGGTCTGTCTGATGTTGTGCGCTAAATGATTGTTATTTCACTTCCGTTCATGTAAGGAGAAACTTATCTCATGATGTGATTGTTTGATGGCTGGTTGATTGGTTAGTTCGTTGGTAGTTGGAATTACATCCGAAGCAAAGTTTGCGAAATGTGAGTAGATTTTTCGGGAAGAAAACCCGCTATTCCCGAGACTGGCTAACTAACCTTCATTTGAAAAAAAAATCGTTATAAATGCTTTTCTCGCACTGACACGAGAAATCCTCCATAGCTAAGTCAGTGTCGATGATGCCGTTTTCTAGGAAACAAAAAAGATGGGTCGAATCCCATTTCGAACGAAAAGAACCCTTTATAAGGTTTTAATTTGAAAGTGAGTTACCTTATCTCATACTGAAGTAGAAAGCTTCTTTTTTCCTTAGGGAAAATCGGATGTTTTGTTCGCAAAACAGGCCAACCGGCTAGAAGAACACACGCCAACAGCCAATGCCACGGAAGTCATCCGTGATTTCCATGTTCCTTTTAGATGTGCTGTAAAGCAGAGACAAAAATGAAAGGAATAAAACGTTTAAAAATTGTTGCATAACCAATGATAATGGTATGAAAATGGAAAGAAAAACAGAGAGAAAATACGGATGTACAGTTTGAAAAATGTTCTTCATTATATCATAATTCAAGCCATATTATAATGCAGTGGATTGCAGTAATGGATGATAGTTTTTTTCTTCTTTCTCTTGATTCTTACCCCGATCTCTACAATATCTTCTTTTCTGAAGATGAGCATCTGCATTTCTCACTCCTTTTTTGGGTTGTTGTTGCTGTTGTTGTTGTTGTTGTTCTGTTAATTTACACATTTACAACCATTCTACATCATTTCAGCATTCTTTCGTTTCTTCATTTGCACATCATTGTCTCCTTGCTATACTTTTCGCCCTAATATTAGTGATATCAAATTGATAATTTTTTTAAATGACTACTTCACACTTGTCTATTAAAAAAAGTAACGACAGTCATTCGAGATGTTTGCAATTTAAACGATAAAAAAACAGTTTTGTTGTTTACGCGTCATGCAATGCATTATTCATTCATCAAAAACCAATTTTAGAGAAGTGTGAAAAGGAAAAATTCGACACATACGAAAAAAAAAAGTGAACGAGAACGGAACAAAAGATAGTATAAATGAAAGAAAGAAAGAAACGAATTTCGATAGGAACAGAACGTAAAAGAGAACAATTGTTATTCATGAGGCTGCTAAATGCACTCCTGTCACAGCTCCATACATTGTGAAGTTTGCTTCTGCCCTCTCCATAGAGAGAGTGTGCATTGGTCCTTATGTAACCAGCTCCCAATCCCTTCAACATTAGCCTCGATACCAGGAAACGAAAATTACCGTAGAAAGTAATACAGGAGGTAGAACACTGAATCATAAATCCTTCATAAGACACTATCGATCAGAAACGTTATTATAACAGTTTTCTAGGATCAGCCAACCGTGAATTTACGACGGTACTTATGATCAAGATGACGGGGGAATAGGCATGATGAACTCACCCTAGGTATCTTTACCGTCTGCTCTTGATAAGAAGAAATCACTTTTGATAAGCTATAAAATGACTAATTTCGTGACGAAATTAGTCATCGACTGTCTCCTTTGCGGAAGCAATTGAAATGTGGTTATAATGTAAACAATATGGCTTCCTCTATTGATGACGTCACTCGGTTGTCATAAATATCGCTAAAGCGTAAAATTATATTACATTTTCGTGCAATAGATTTTTAATAGCATATAAATTGCGACATCGTTTAGATTTAAGTTGTATCGTTCTTCTGGATTTAACGCATTAGTAGCTACTAATTATATTGTCTGTTTCCAAAATGAAAGACAATTAATCTTGTTTCAAATTATTGTAGACTATTATTAATGGTTGAGGTAGAATTCAGTGTAAGATTTTTATTATTTAAAAGTTATTTTCGTGAGAAAATTGATGCGAAAATAACTCTTATTCCCATGTTCTCGACGAGTGACAGAGATGTATGAGATAGAAATGAGGGATGATCTTTTTCATTTTTGACAGCTTTATTAAGGGATCGAACGTCAATCTAGAGAACTACATAATGAATTTTGAGTCGTCGCTAATCACTTAGAAATACATGCGATAATTATATAAAGTGTTCTAAAATGTCATTTTCTGGTTTTCAATATGAGATTTTCATCTGGTCAGTGTAATGATGACTAATCATTATATTTCTGGTCTGATTGGCCCAATTGGTGACATTTCCGCTTTCTAAAACGTGGGCTGTGTAGGTTCGAATGCCACTGCAGCGTGGGCATGTTCGCGAATGTCTTTAAGTGGGCAATGAAGTTGATTGTCTCATATTAGACCACCATTTTGTTTATTGGAGACCTGAAGTGGTCTCTCTGAAGTTATGTGTTAGAGTAGGGTTGCTAGATAACTTAATCATTGGACCACTGATGGTACTTATATACTGTTAGTTTACATCGTTTGTCGTTGATATTGATATTAAAATGTATCAAGTGACCATTGACTTGAACAATGTAATATAGCTAAAGGGCGTAATAGTTCCCAGGATAGTTCATTGCTCTCTCTCTCTCTCTCTCTCTCTCTCTCTCTCTCTCTCTCTCTCTGTATGTGTGTGTGTGCGTGCGTGTGCGCACGCGCAGTCCTATCGACAACCCCGTGGAGGTATCCTTTTCAAAGACAAGCAGCTACTTGTGCATATAATTGACCCGGTTGATTTCTTACTCTAACGGGTACATAGACAGAATTGATAACACAGTCCAACACAATTTTTGCTGACTTTTATATGAGACTTGTTTTTTACTAATTTGGGTGAGCTGATTTCAAATGTCAAACCTATTTTTCTCTATCACGTCAGGTTTTTCCTCTATGGCATTTTCTTTTTGCTAATTTGTAAGTTTTTGATAGTTTTAAGGAGGCAGTACTATTTAGAGGATAAAAAAAAAATCGATTTTTTAATATTATTTTCTGAAAGTATGTACTTTTAAAAATCTGTTCCTAACTTTTTATCAAGAAATTCGAAAAATTCCCTAAGATATAGCCTATTTTTTTTCAAAACGGTGCGCAGATCAGAATCGGAGCGCTCACCGCTCTCGCTTGTTAGTAAACGAATAAATGCGTAAGAACCTGCAACGGTACGTACTGGCGCTTTGAATGCGAAAGAGGCCGATACTTAGATACTTAATTACTTAACAATATTCATTAAAATTACAAGAATATTTATAAAAAAATAACAATTTTACTCACACATGAGTTTCAGGGAATAAATTTTTGTTTGTAGCAATTTCTGCTGTGTGTTCTGTTTTGGCAATCCCTTTGAATACTCCAACAGTAGTCGGCCATCATGTGAGAATCCCATCTTCCTTGGTACCGATCTTCCATAGTTTTTAAGTCTTGATGAAATCTTTCGCCTTGTTCATCGCTTACAACACCTAAATTCTCGGGAAATCTATCAAGATGACTGTATAGGAAATGAAGCTTTATGCTCATGTTGCAACCTAGGCGCTGGAAAATTTCAAGCATTGTTTCCACTAGATCTTTTTAATTGCACGCTTTTTTTGTTTCCAAGAAAATTATTCGCAACCATCGTAAATGAGTAAATGAAAAAAAGATTGACTGATTTCGATCGTTCTTTGTCCGCTATGCTGCCTAAAACAAATGAATGCTATATGCGTCATAGCGGACAAAGAAATCGAAATCAGTCAATCTTTTTTTCATTTACTCATTTACGATGGTTGCGAATAATTTTCTTGGAAACAAAACCTCTCTCGCATTCAAAGCGCCAGTACGTACCATTGCAGGTTCTTACGCATTTATTCGTTTACTAACAAGCGAGAGCGGTGAGCGCTCCGATTCTGATCTGCGCACCGTTTTGAATAATAGGCTATATCTTCGGGAATTTTTCGAATTTCTTGATAAAAAGTTAGGAACAAATTTTTAAAAGTACATACTTTCAGAGAATAATATTAAAAAATCGATTTTTTTGATTCTCTAAATAGTACTGCCTCCTTAAAACTATCAAAAACTTACAAATTAGCAAAAAGAAAATGCTATAGAGGAAAAACCTGACGTGATAGAGAAAAATGGGTTTGATATTTGAAATCAGCGCACCTAAATTAGTAAAAAACAAGTGTCAGATCATAATCAGCAGAAAATGTTTTTTTTTTGTTGGCCAGTGTAATATATTAATTCTAATGGGAGCAGTTATGATTTTTACTCAGGATGGATATGCAATCTTCAGCGTTCAATTTGTTTTAGAGATGCATTTTTATATTTTCATACTTTGAATTGAATTGACTGAACCATAATCACGCCTGCTTAATGATTTTAACTTTAGTAAGTCCATTGTAAGTAAATATATGAAAACATAGATACTTAGGTCATATTATAAATATCACAAATTTTATCTTAAGTTTGTATACTTATGTTATATACTTATGTCGTGAATATTAGAGTCGGTTAGAGTAAAAGAATCTTATATGTGCGTTGTCTCTTTTTATTGTCTTTGTTTGCCAACTTTGTTTTCTACTACTTCTTCTTTTACTCTGGATGCCGTCTTGCCTAATTGAACAATAAATAATGAGATTAGTTCCATGACGGTGCTGTATTGATTGAGGAATGTGAATGAGTCAGACGTAATCGGTAGGCCTTAATGAAGGTAGAAGAATCCTGCTGTGATTAAAGTGGCCACACCCGTCATTACATTTTACTGGTTTTCTAGAGTACAGTCTTTGTTTCCCTTAGGGTTTTAATACATGTTGAAGGATGGTTTGTTGAGATTGCGTTCTTTAAACCGCAGTGCTTTGGAAAAACGGAGCTATTTTTGATTTAAAAGAGAAAATTCGTTCTGAAAAGAATTCTTCTTTAACTGAAGCGAAATCTTAGAAAGGAACACGTACATCTTATCCATCCATACACGTCTTCATTAAAATTTCAGAGCCTCTGGATATTTTAGCACATTTTTCGCTGAGTGGATGTAAATAATATCCTTCTATACGAAACGACTACCATTCATAGCATCACTGATCATTCTTTCCTATCAAATATTCATTTTTCTGTTTATTTCCCTTACTCTAAGAAGGACCGTGTCTGTATATAAAATATATTTCTAGCTTTTAGCTTTTTTCTGGGAAAATGTCTTTTGAACACTTTACAGAATTCTCTTTTCATACATGTCTGAGCTCACGATATGGAAAAAAAAACTCGAAAAGATGTTCTTTGTTATATAACTACTAACAGAGCCTATTCATCTCTGACAGTGAACGGTGCATTCATCTCGCGCGCGCGTGTCGAAATCTGTTGCTAAATTTTTTTTTTTTTTCTTTTATGCGACTCTCCGACGTACAATGAGAACATTTTATTACAAGTATTTATGAACTATAACATCGGCAACATTGATTTAGGAAATCTCGTGGCTTTTGATAAAGGAAGCACGTGCAACCATTGTTGCTCCAGTCACGTGGAGTGGAAAGCTATAAAAAGGAAAGCTCTTGTGGAACTATTCTTTGTTGGTAGTCTGCAAGCAGAAAAAAAAATGTCCATGGCTTCTTGGAAAGCGATTCTGTAGCGTGTAAAGTGTTCAACGAAGGATAAGCATGCACTCTCCTTATAACGGTCATCGGATAAGATGTATCAGCTATAACGACATCCCTAGTATTACAAGATTATTGTGCATTTCATACAATGTCCCAAGTTCAGTCATAAAATTATTTATATTTCTATCTTCACTGAAATATATTGCGAAATATATTTCAGTAAAATTCCTTGGGTTTCTTGGAATTAACCGCTTTTTTTTTTTTTCTTGTGTCAGTATGTTTGGCCCATGTAGATGAGAACTAATCTATATTGCTAAGATGATGAGTCCATTGTTTCGTATGATTTTTCAATTTATTCTTAGCCTTATGTCAGTACGAAATAACTCCCACCGATATTGATTAATTTATATGACCTTTCCAATCCTCTAGTATGCAATTCTCGTCATCTCATCCCACCTCACCCCATAAGTTCCTTGAGGTGGGATTAGAAAGACGAATCGAATCTTGAATGGGAATCCTTAATACTCTATTCAATGTCCTAGTCATGTCACGTGTTCAAATAACCAATAACAGAATGTCTATTGAACTACTTTAGGATCCTATCGTTGCTTACATCTTTCAATGGTCAGCTGCGTTTATCCATATAACCATACGAGACGTGATTTTTCTGTTTATCGAACCATTCTCAGTAAATCCTGGTCCTGGTTTTCCTTTTTGTGTCGTTTCAAACTGTAGGTGACTTTGTAGGCATTGCCCACAAAGTATTCCTGGTGGGAGTTTTACAGGGTAATTCACCGCGCCTCCCCTCCCTGGGGAGGGGAAGCGCCGATTTCCTTTAATTTTATCCAGCTCGGGACCGGCATATGGCTGGGACGTATCCATGACTGTAATCCATGTGTGTTCACGGGGCCGGTTTGCCTGTTCTAGGGGACGAAAAACCCTAGTTTCCGGGTGAAAAAAAATCCCCTACCACCGTATGAGACCGGCTAACTCACCTTTAGTCTAAAGAGACCAGATAAACGTTCCTCACACTGACGGGAATCGAACCCAGGTTTTTCCGACCAAAGGGCTTCGTCTATACTGACTGAGCTACGGAGGCTCAGTCAGTAAACACCAGGGGTGTAAACTGATCCATTGTCATACCAACATGTGATACGTTATCATCATAGCTTCCTGTAGCACTCTCCTCATCTATTTATAAACAGCACCTTCCACGTATCATTACCTGCGTGTACTTGATCTCTGTTTTGGAGATGGATCTGCTATTTCGGCGAACGTAAGTTCAGGGCAATCGAATGATCGATGGCAATGATTAAAAAGATTGCAATTAATTACGAAAGAACGATCACATTATTTGAAGAGTGGGCACGTGCTATGTGGCATAAAAGTGGATTAAAACGCATCTTTGTAGCACCTGAAGCTCCTGCACTTGCACAAAAGCTATTCAAATAACCAACAGAGAACCGCCCCCCCACACACGAAGCATTTCTTAAATTTTAAATCCCTAATGATTTCCCTTAAGAGACACGTTTCTGTAAGATGTTTAAACAAGATGCTAATTGTTTTACCGACAGAGAACAGCACGACACGTGCGGCAATCGAATTCAGGTTAAAAATAAACCCTCAGCTGTTCATCTACCTGTCTGCCTACTCAGGTAGAAAGCGAAGTGCGCGCGTGCAACTTAAGGACACTTTACTGCCACAATAATCTAATTTATTTTATCCACTTCTAGGTGCTTCGTGAGAAAAAACTTTTCCAGACAGCAAGGAATTTAATATAAAATTCTTACAAGTGTGTTGTCGCTAGCAATGTCCAGGCCCATTAAAGCTGTGACATAACGAACTTCCCACTGCACACTACTTGGATAATGAAAGAAATTTGATAAGAAAAAAGACGGTTGGAAATTGCATTTCTTAAGTGCACAAATCCTTTCTTAATGGGACAATCCAGAAAGGAACATAAAATAAAGAACTTTTCACAAGAATATAAACTTCTCTCTCTCTCTCTCTTTCTCTCTCTCCACTACTTGTATTATTTGTGTCATTGAATTCGTCTAAAAATCGAGACGTAAATGAAAGAATTCACCATAAAATATTAATACCAGAATCACTTACGTTTAATATTTTTATTTGTAAAATTTTCGGCTAAGTTTCATAGCCATTGCCAATACAGTTATAGCAAAACTCTATAACTGTATTGGCACGTGATATTGTGTGCACTATCGCCTGCAGGAGAATAGCTCCATCTCCAGTAATAGATATTCACAATAAATAACAATAAATTAATTTAGTTAATTATTTTTAAATATAAGCCAAATTTAATTACGATTAAGGATTACATGAATGGTTCATAAAACTTCCAAAATTGAGAAAATTTCCAAAATCGAGAAAATTTAAGGCAATTGCTTTTTTTCCGGGTTCGGGATGTGAATGTGAACTTTCAGAAAAAACAAAGCAAGATTACTTCGACAGATTAATTTATTGTCATTTATTTTGAATATCTATTAAGGCAGATGGAGCTATTCTCCTGCAACCTAGAATGCATATAATATCACGTGCTTTCATTTAAACTATTGTTATTTTCCTTATTGTCAATACAGTTATAGAGTTTTCCTATAATTGTATTGACAATGGCTATGAAACTAAAGTGATTTAGGTATATTTTATGATGAATTTTTCTTATTGGTTAAAAGAGGAATTTACGTCCTATTAACATCCGAAGAGATGACGCTTTATCCGATTCGAATATGACAAAAAGTCCATTAATAATGAATTTAAATATCCGTCATAAAGTAATTTGGTTGTTTCTGATACATGCTTTTAGTTGTGTATATATATAACGCTTTTCTCAAAGAGTATATCACACTTATCTCCTTTCTTTTATCTTTCTGTATTGAAATGATATCGGTGTTGACTCAAATGTTTCAATTAAGTTTTAGATCTACCCATGTGGATGAACATAGTGACCTACTAGTGAAACAAATCAAATCGAGAAATAATTACCGTGGTTCTCCGTATGACATCTCCACTGAGAGAGCATTAGTGATCTATATACATAATCGTAAAGCGCTGCACTCTTACAGAGACATCTAAGGAGATAACATCATCTAAGGAGTATTAAGAGATATCTTATTGATCTAAGTTGAATGCACTTCTTTAGATTATTAAGATATAACATTCAGTGAGGTAATTGTAACTATGGCAACTGGTCACTATTAATTTATTAGCGCGACATCATATCAATCATCATCAATGGATAAGTTTTTGTCCTTTTTAAATTCGTCCGATGGTTTGTATAATCTGATGTAAACATGTTTACAGTTAACTCAACAATTTATTGGCGCAATATAGGTAACGCATCCGGCATTTCAGTGAATGAAGATTTTCTAAAGGTCATTTGTAAAGATCTTTGAATTCAAATGAATGCCTTTCCGGCTGCATATCTCTCCTTTATTACAATAGTACGTGAAGTTTGAATTTGATGAGCTTCAATTCTGTTTCTTAATTTTAATCATTTTAATAATTGGTCATTAATAGGCCAGTAATGATGCAACTTCTTGTCCAATACTATTTAAATCGAATACACGAAGTTCAACCGTATAATCCACTTATTGAAGATTTTGAGTAAAATTACTTTCAAAACAAGGATTATTTTCTTTTAATTCTGCTCATTTCCTTATCAATGACTCTACTAATTGATAATTTATTTTTAACACAAAGAAAATAAAGGCTGTAATAAAGTATATCAATTAAATTACGAGTAATTAAAAACCACAATCGAGCATCAATTTGTTAAAAGCTCATCAATGACACTACATACATTGCACATGACACAAATATACAAAAAAACAAAAACGGCTCACGCAAAAAATAAAACACAAACCTGTAACATAATTGACATTGTCACTTCAAACGAAAAGGCAGCTCATATGGGTGAGAGATTACATTCATCGGGCGAATCTGATCAATATTATATGGTTGCACGTTAGCATACATTGGCTATTATACATAATAAATTTTCTATCCCGCTTTGTTATAAAATTTCTTAATTACATTTTTCATTTCTCTTTTAAAGGACATAAGGATATAGTGGATAAGGAACTGATGGAAGTATTCCCAATGTTCCTGGTAGAACTTCTCAAAGAAGCAGAAGCAGAGGAATTCTTGCGAACTCTGAAATTTTTGGCCTTCTTTTAGTGTGTTACTTAAAAGATGTAACAATTCTGATTATTTTTTCAGTTAAGGCATTACGTTTTATATATATAACGAAAGGCATTTCTATTTCCTGGACTATTTTCGTAGTTGTTAGTAGAGTGCAAATGATTATTTAATGTGACTTGTATTCAACACACCTCTTTTCTGCTTCCTTTGCAGAACATGTAAATAGATTGTGCAATTTCAATTTTATTATTCTTAGATACTAATCTGGATACACTTGTAATTTTCTATTCACCGTTTTGACATAAATAAACATATTAGCCCAAAACAAAAGACTGTATGATTCAAAAAAGATGACGGGGGCATAGGAAGAAGAAAATTTAGTGTCATTTTGATGGTTCTGCTGTTTTATGGAAGATTTAATTTAGAAAGAAACTCTTTCAATTACTTCTTTTCAGTTGAATAGTGTTTCAAGTGAATAGGAAAGATAGAATATTCCACAGAAAAAAATGTTATAAAAATTTTTAAATAAAAATGTTTTATAACATACAAGTCATTTTTAGTCATGTTATGAACATTAATGCAGCACAAGGAAACCATTAGTGTTTTTGATAGTGAAAAACATTAGTTTTCCAATTCGGTACCAGGATGTTGACATTTTCCATAAGAAAGAAAACACTCAACACGAGTTGAGTGTTTTTTTATTTTATTTTATTTTTTTGAGAAGAGGTAACCGTCTACTATTTCCGTATTTTTAATATCTTGTTTACATATATCCTCTAAGCCAATTTCAAGCTACGATATAGTAGACCGAAAAAGAGTGGCGGAGACGTGGCTTGACTTTATTGTCACTTAATATTCTTTCTTTTGCTACGGATACTTACAGAATGACAGATATTTTGATCGATGCAACCGACTCCTTCAGTCGGATACCTCTTTCCGTCTCCTGCCACAATATTGTGTGGCCACCACACACACACACACACACACACATACACGCACGTGAAAAGTGACAGCCGCCCATGCAACGATAAATATAGGTACGGTCAATAAAAAAAAGTTTGAATGTAGAGCAGTTTGTATATTCGGTGTACGACTGTGTTAGAGTTCGTGTACGATCCCCAGGGGCAATGCACACAGATAATGACCCTCCTTAGTAGTGGCAGGAACTCGGCTAGGCTTACCAAGAGAGAAGCACTGTTGATATCAAGTTGTAGTGCGCATGCCCAGTGATGTAATATACACCACTCCCTGTCGGAATCGTATTTTGCGTGCGGTTTTTCGATAAATCTCTCAGACTAATGCCTTTTCTTCTAAGTCCTATGTAGAATCGATTTGGTTTAGTTATTCTGGGCATCTGGAGTCTTACTTTAGAAGATGCAGTATGGAGAATGCTTTCTTTGAAGATAATTCCATTTTAGCAGTGGTCATGGTGCGATCAATGTATTAGACTGACATCTTTGTGAGACATCTTATTGCATACATTTCCCCTCTTTTCCATTTGTTTTTCGCTGGGATCATTGGGCCAAATGATATTTCAAAGTGTTCACTTGTAAATTGTCATCATGCACGATAGTTCAACAGCAACATATATTTACCTTCGCCATCATTAATCTACGACTACAATATGTAAATCAATAAATACAAATACTTAGTTGCAGAATCATTTTACATACATTGGTGATTTAAGTCAAGTATTTGATAGACTATAGTTAAAAGACATAACCATGTTATAAATGAAAATACGAGTATACCCAAACAAATTTCTGAGCCAATTAAGAATATATACAACACAAATAATAGTTCCATAATAAATACAGAGAAATAAAAAAAAAGAAAATATTTAGGAATATAATTAAGTAACTATGGCATTACACAAAATGAATTTTGGTAGTAGAATATATTCATGACTCAACAGCCTCATCTGGAAAAGAAGAATAGGGGATCTAAGTGAAGAAAGAAAGAAAAGTGAGAATCTACGAAGTAGTCAAACCAATAATAATAATATCCTCGTATGCATCAGAAACACGTGGAGAAACTACAGATAGTAAGCGAATTAGTGAAACGATTAGGATGAAAATATTAAGAAAAATTTAAGGTATAAAAACAAAATCGGCAACTCACAAATCAGAGTAAAATTGGTCTAACTGTTGACAATAAATGATTGCATCCGAAAATGGAAAGAAGAAGAATGAGAAAATAATATAGAAATAATTCGGGATAACGTATAGGCAAAGAAATTAAAGAACTGGATACCCAAGGGAAAGAGAAACCGAGGAAGACTGAGAGGATGACGTGATGATCTTCAAAACAGCAGCACTACAACCAATTATGTTTAATAGTAAAAGAAGAAGTTGATGCGCTAAGCAAAGGAAATAAAAGTATTATTAAAGCATAGATCGAAGTTAGTTTTTTTTTATTGTTTTACAGATTGGTGTAGCTCATAAAATCAGTAATGCCTCAGGAATGAATGATCATAATGCTTTGACGTATCAATCAATTTGGATAACGTCTAGCACACTAATGAACGAATGCATTTCAGCAATAAACGGATATGCATGAACGAAAGAAGAAAATACCAGAAGAGCTAACACATTACATATTTATCGAAGCGATTGCCTAATAAAGAAGAGATTGGTTTGGGAAACAGTTTATCCAACTCCTTTTCAATGTTATCAAAGACGTCATATGTATTTTTATTTCTACTTTATCCTAACTGTTGATAATATCCTTCTATTTTGGAACGCTATAGTGGCCAAATTACCTTCGCTTCGCCAATATTTTCCCCTCTGTCCATATTCATTACAGAACGGAGTGAGCTATCACAGATAAACTGGCAGTTTTTCTACCAAAAAATCCTTTTGAATATAGCACGAGAATTCCGTTATAACTTAATGATGATGCACATCTAAAGAAAGATTTCAGAGAAGATAGGGAGCTATTGGACACAATTTATGCGGCCCAAATAACGGTTTATATTCTACTGGAGGACCATATGGTGTGCTTACAAATTTCTCTATCATCAAATGCATATTTCCTAAGCATTGGCTGGAATGCTTAGGAAAGGAAAAGTCAATTTTAAAGGCAGTCCTCTCTTTCTTATTCTTTTTTATCTTTCTTTCCACTTTTTATCTTAATTCCTTTGCTACTCCTTACTTTATTTTTTCCTCTTTCTTTCATTCTTCTTAATTATTTCTTAATGTTTTTTCTTCATTCAGGTACTTCTTCAGCTGAAATTTCTTAACTCAATTTTTAACTATCTCTCTCTCTCTCTCTCTCCTTTGTTATCCACTTTTATTTATCTTGATTTTTAATTCATTACTAATTCATTCTCTTTCTCTTTTTGTCCTTCTTTCCTATATTAATTTTTTATTATACACTTCTTTTACTTTCGTTCTTTTTTTTATCTTTTTTTTTCAGAATCTCTCTCTCTTGCTGTCGTTTTATAAAAAATGAAATCATTTCTATATTCTATTGCACAAAGACTTTTAATTTCAATGACGAATTACGCTTCTTTTTTACTTCTCTAGTTGGCCTTTTTATAATTATTTCTCCTTAGTACAGTCATGTTTGTCGATTCACACGGGGGATTAGACTGAAATTATTGTATTTAAGTTTGCACTTCATGTTCTCTTTACAAAGGAACTTTACAAAGTACTGAAAAAACTTTTAAAAGTTTTTTTCAGTAGTTTGTTAAAAGTAATATTGAATATTAGTCTGAATTGTATAACGAACTTTAAAGCTACAGACGTAATAAAACTACTGAAAAAACTTTCCTGTTATGTATTGTGATCACATCGCAATTGTAGCTCCGAATGTACTTGATATTTTTCATTTCTACCATGCTGAACTTCAATTTGCATATTACCATGGTTACTAATATGCATCTGAACTTCAGAGAAATGATGTACAGGTTTTTAGTGCGGTAGTGCAGGATAATCGTAGTAACAAATTCCTCTCGGTTTTTAAGATGCTCAGAGTAAGAGTTAAATACGTAATTGGATACAAAAATGTATTAAATTATGAATAGGTCTTGAGTTATGCAATCTAGTTTAAAGTACAGCTAAGAATCAACAATGGATTTTCAAGTCTGCATCTTTCTTCTCCCCCCCCCCCTCTCAAATCCATTCTCTTCACACTTAAAATTGATGCGCTACCAACTCCCATTTTCGGTTCACTTGCACCAGAAGATTGTATGTGGATGTGTGACAGCGATTCCGTACAAGGAATTCTGTTTTTCCCTTTTCAGTCATTCGTCATGGCGAACGACGGAGAACATACCGCGAATGCCGGGTGGAGACACGTGCGGCGAAAATTGGGCGAGGAGCGCAGGAATGCTGATAAAGAACACGACGGAGAGAGAGAGAGAGAGAGAGTGATTCCACGTGTGCATTTCCGCAGACTTAGATGCATTCGCGAGGGTGGGTGACCTGTGTTCGAATGAGAACGCAGAATGTTATCATGAATATTTCTAATGACCTCCAATTAAACAGAAAATGGAGGAATTCAACGAACGAAAGTCAAGTAAAAGAAAAAGTAAAGAATGTAATGAGCTCAGTTAAAAAAGAACTCCTCTCTCTCTCTCTCTCTCTCTCTCTCTCTCTCTCTATATATATATATATATATATATATATATATATATATATATATATATATATATATATATATATATATATATATATATATATATATATATATATATATATATATATATATATATATTTCAATTTATTCGCTTCCTTTCTCTTCTTTTTTATTTCATTGTTTCGTTCGTTTAATTTCTATTCTTCTAGTTTCTCTGAAAGATTAAAATACTCCTTTGGACAAATATTTTATAATTTTCAAAATCTGTTTTTTCCAGAGATGATTTTGTCACTTTAAATTTATCCGATTGTTTCTTTTATTTACGTGTAGAGAGACTGTGGCCTTTCTGTTTTCATATTTTATTTTTACAACATTGTATTTGCATGCAGCATTCATTCAAGAGACTCAAGTTCTTCCTGATAATCTTAAACTGATTTACCAGAATTCATACTTGGATGACTGAAAAAATTATAATTTAATATAAACAATATAGCAAATATATTAACAAATAAGATATTTATTAACAATAAATATCGCATTATAATAAAAATATTAAAAAATAAGCTGTATCTATTAAACACCATTTGATTTTTATTACATAAATTTTACAATAAAAGTAACAAGAAAATTTTAACTTTTTTTAATGCTACTATTCCGATTGTAGTGATCAGTCGGAATGGTAGTATTTTGTAATATGCAATGCGAAAAGTTGAATTATTTTTAAACTATCGGCAAAAATAGAGCAGTAAACGGCTTAAATGTGTGCTAAATCTGAAGGTTCAGTGACAATAGGCAAGCTCTATTCGGCTGTCGCATAATAGGACGTCTTACCTGCTATGCAGAGGTGTTCTGCAAAGAAGCACGATTTACAGGGGTAAATGAGAGGACATCATTTAAAATCCACATTACTGCATGCGTTATTATCTGATCTCTTTTTACTGCTTTCACCTTATCTAAACTTTTTTTTCATCATTTTTTTAACGTACAAATAATTCCCCGCTAATTTTACTAAAAGTTTCCTCACATTGTATTTAGATTTTAGCAGAGAAGCGCATGCTTTTCTTCAACCCTTACTATCGACTTACTCAAAATGACAGTTCTAGCCTAGGCGATTTATATTTTCGGTCCAATGAACAAAGAAGAAAGACGAGAGATAATAACAAACGAAAAAAAAAACAAAAAAAAAAACTGACATTCTGTGCGTCGTATATCGTGGTCGGTTATGGAAAATATAACAAAAGTCTACATTACCAATATGTATCATAAGAACAGACTTTATTGATTTAGACATTACAGAAAATTGCGATGACTTTAAAGATTATGCACAAATTACCACAATAAGTCTTTCTTGCTAGATTATCGTACGGCATTCTGGTTTCTATCGCTGATAACGTGAAATCCGATTTAATGTGCCTTAGAGACAAGCTTCTTGCTAAATGACATGCGTGGCACTCCCCCAAGAGACAAAAGAAATAATAAAAATAATTGCACGCTCTGAACCGCGCGAGCAGATTGTTGATGATTTCATGTTGGAATATCGAACAAAGAAATTCTTCGTAATTAGCACACAAATTGGATTGAACTAAATAAGCCAATAAAGAAATTTAAAACAAGGTAGTGAAGAAAAAAAAATAAAAAAATTTTTAGTACGAACTTAAAAAAATTATCTCGCTTAGGTAGATTTTAACACTCAACTTTAAAAAAATTCTTTTTGAAGCACAAGATGAATCAATTTACTTCTTGGCGGTTAACACGGCGTGCCTGTGATAAACGGGAAAAGCTGTCTAGGTAATAATTTAAAATTCAAGACCTTAGGCTTGTAACGTATTGTGAAGATGCGAGAAATAAGGTCACCCTTTCATCCTAACATGAATTACAGAGAATGGCTTAATCTTAATACTTACAAGAAGAACTTGCAGAAATTTCAATATTTTTCAATAATAAACTATCTTTGGCGGTATTTCTTACGCATACAAAAGAAAGAAATGTTGAACGTGGTGATGTATCGCAAGTATGGATATTTAAACACACTTTTTTTTCCCTTTTTTTGAATTTATAATCTAACATTCCGCATTTTCTTTTCTTAACAAGACATCTATGTACTACGCGAGTTCGTCTGTTATTTCCTTCATTCCATTTTGACTTTTATAATATTCTTTCATGCGTCATATTTTTTTCATTTTTCCATTTTTCTGCATGATCTGCTAGACTTCCATTTATTCTAATATAATTCAATTTCTTTATAGGTTTCTGCTATTGACCAGTGCTTCGGAAATGCAGTTTTCTGTATATTTTAATATATATCTAACATTTCATTGTTAAATTTAATACAAGACTATGTATGTGTGTGCTATATATATATATATATATATATATATAAGAATTGCTCACCTGGAGCGCTGGAAAACAGCGCCACCTATCACTTTCGGGTGATTTTTCCGGTCATGCTTTCCTATGTGAATATGGTTGATTTTGATGTTCTCTACCTCCCTCGAAGTTTGTACGCTGAATTTTGAATCACCCTGTATATATTCTCCTATTGTCAATACTCAAAAGAAAGAAAGAAAGATATTGCCATTTTCGTATTAGTTCAGGTCTCTCTCTCTCTCTCTCTCTCTCTCTCTCTCTCTCTTTCTCTTTCTCTCATTTTTTTTGTCTATTTGTCTATATCCTGTTTCTTGAACATTTATATTTATTTACATGTTTCATTCTTTTCTATTGATTATTTAAGAGTTTAATCGTTTAAGCTTGCATCTACTATGGCTTTTCCAGCAACGATATATCCTAATTTAAAGGGGGGGGGGGCAATCGTCTTCATTCGCGAACTTTTAACTTCTAACGGATGGTTGATTAATTTTCATCTTCAGCGAAGATTATAACGATTTGAAGGAGACTGTCGTCTACTCCAAAACAAGTTATAAAGCTAAAAGTAATCCAGAATACCTGAGTTCTATTTTATTTCTTGCCAAGTATTTAACAAAAAAAAAAAAAAAACTAAAATAGAACTGGGATATTCCGACGGAACAGTCAGTCACAGCATTTACAGATTTGCCTCAGATGCTTGTGATTTAGGCTTAACAGAATCCGATTCATTATAATACAAGCATAGTATAGCTAACAGCACAGCTATGTTGGTAGACAGCAGTTTATGAAATGTTAATAACAGTCAACAGTTATAAAACATTTTTAAAGATAGTATGAAGCTTTAATTATAAGAACACATTTTGCTTGCGTTTTATTGTATAGTATTTGTTATATAGTAATGTGCTAGGATTAGGCGAAGGCGTGTGAAATATTTGAAGTTAACATACTATTTTGCGACAATCCTGTGTTCTACTATCAAATATTTATCAGAAACTAGAAAAAAGCTAATTTCTCAATATTTATCTATTACACCATTTACGACAAAATTCCAAATAATTTCGATAGTCTGGTTGAGATATATGCTGAATATTGACATTTTGTAATATAAGTCGGTTTTGGTTGCCTCCTAATACCAAAACAACAGCATAATCAAAAATACAACTGCACTTCATGCTTATTAATAATTTTTATGCTCTATTTTGCTTTTTTTTCTGACAAATTACTATTTTTTTTTCTTTTAATTCAGCAACCTCGATGCATCCTGCCTCCAGGAGGTGTTTGTATAATGATACAAACATGTAATGATACAAATATAATGGTGTTTGTATAATAATAATGGAAAAAAAAACATATTTCCTGCATTACCCAAATTTTGTGCTAATGTTTGCAAATACCATTGTTTACATTGTACGATAGCTCACTCCATGAATTTAGTGGTGCGTAATGGGATAGTATGGTGCACCAACGGCATACTTGATTATAGCAAGAATAGTACATTCTCAAAATTTGTTAGCTAACAGAGTTACTTTCAACACGTAGTTCGTAGATTTTTCAAATTAGAATTCCATCTGGGAATAGATTTTAATGACTATAAAATTACATTAAGGTCTTATCAACTAGAGATGCATGCCCTCCCTTCCCACACACACGTAGAATGCTCACAGGTACAAATAAATTAGTTCACTAGTGCAGAGGATTTATTTGCTCAACAAAAGTCTAACCACCATAGATCCGTTACATGAGTAGAGTCAACAATCTATTATTTTAACAAGAATCTCGTATCTTTATTGCATCTTTAGGAAATCTTAATAATCCTTAGTTTAAATTACAAGTATTTTCCTTTTATTTTAATAAGTGCTATCAAATAGAACGAACTGCAAAAATATTTAATAGTTTTGCTGATATAAAAATCATCCTCCAAAATGGATTGTTTATTTCGGTACTTCAAACAATATGGAGAAGTATTGAATTGTAACTATGGCAACTAAACTTATGATGATGATGATCGTACCGAATGGCTAATCACATCAGTAAGAGACAACGTTTTTAATAACCTGTGTCCATGTGATAGTAGAACATCACAGCCCCTCGGGGGGACTGACTATGACGGCGTTCTACTTTCATTTTTGACATTAACCAACGTTCTCTTTTGATAGTACACGTGTTTTAAACTGAAAGAGAAGCTTAACGCTATTCTAGATATAATACTTATTGATTCATGTGTCATGCCCACATTCCACTTTGTATGGGATCCTCTTAGAAATATAATGGGAAAGGAGAAGTGTCCGAAAAGTGAGATGTGCAATAAGCTGTGGCTTGACGTATCTAATATACTTGCAAAACACGGCCGTTTGTCATGCCCAGTCTGCCATTAAATAAGAATTGTCATCCAGATATGTCACATATGTATGACGTAACAACATGTTTGGTCTGGCGAATACGATAATTAGTTTTTTTTTTTCCAACGTATCAACAACAGGAATTGTCATGTTTGTGTATTGTTCATCTTGTCAGTTTCGAAAATTTATGTTTCTGAAATCCCATTTAGAATACTGAGAAGGTGCATCGGAAATCGATTGTAAAAATATAGATTAGTATTCACTCAAAGGAAAATAGTTACATTTGAAAGGTAACATGATTATGCTTCTGTTAAAAAGGATTAGTAAAGGGGAGTTATTGTAATTCTTTAAATCTCTCTAATACTCTGCCGTTCAGATAATAATCACCAATAAAGTACAGTTGATGCAAATAAAATAAATGTGGAAAAACAACAAGTGGTCCTTACAGAATAAATTCAAGTAAGTTCTAGGGGATGTTGTATATATATATATATATATATATATATATATATATATATATATATATATATATATATATATATATATATTTCCCCTTAAGTTATATAGAAAGCAAACCTAACCAGTGTACAATAATAAATAAAATATGTTCGAGACAGTTTTATATTTTTAGTTAAAAAACTGTATAAAATTTAAAAGATTCATTAAAAGATTTTTATTAATAATAATACATGAAATAAAAAAGAATAATAAAAACTATAATAACGAAAAATCCAGAATAAGAAGAAAAGAAGTGCATGTACTTTGGAAAACTTTAAATATCAGGAAACAAGTAATTTGATATTTAAATTTCTAGGTTCATTTGAACCCTATTTTCTTTTCCATAAAATGTTTGGTTTCTTTTTATTTCATTTAGAACACACAAATTATTAGGCTTTATGTTGTGCCATATGAAGCTTTATTTATGGAAACCGCATAGTTTGAAATGAACTGACTGATGTCGCGAGTTCCGATTGTTTATTTTTCTTGTGATATCAAATTTTGTTTCCTTTTATTTGTATCGTTTGTAATCTATTAAAAAAGTTTTGTTTTCTCAGAAAGGAGAATTCAGCATCTTAATAAGATTTTTTCTTAACAGATCGAATTTGATATTTTTAAACAAGAGAAAAGTTGGAGTATAAAGGATGCTGTAAACATAAATTCTGTTGAGAGTACGGTACTACAACTACATTATGAAATTATATATTGTTATATATTTTGACCTAAAGTGGAAGAATTTCTTGTAGAAGATTAGTTTGGTTTCAGGAAAGGTAGGGGAACAAGCGATGCGATTGGACTGTTAAGAATAGTAAGTGAAAGAAGTCTAGAAGTGAATAAAGAAGTTAACATCTGTTATATAGATTTTGAAAAAGCTATTGACTATGTAAAATGGGAAATGGGATAAGATAGTGGAATTAATGGAAAAGATTGGTATAGATTGGAAAGACAGAAGGCTAATTATTTCACTATATATGAGACAAACCGCCATGGTGAGAGACATATATGGCACAACAGAACCAGGTATCATTCGATGAGAGGTAAGACAAGGCTGTTCTCTGTCACCAATTTTGTCCAACATGTATTTAGAAGAAATGCTAGAAGAAGCACTGGAGAATTCGGAAGAAGGAATAAAGATTGAAGGTAGACAGATATTTGCAATAAGATACGCAAATGACAAGGCATTACTATCAAACACTGAAACAGGACTACAACATCTGTTGAACAGATTACCGGAATCCTGTATCAATTATGGAATGACAATTAACATCAGAAAAACAAAGGTGATGAAAATAATAAGCGAAGAGGAAAATATGGATATCAGAATAAATGGAGAAAACTTGAATTAAGTAAAGACATTTAAATATCTAGGAAGTGTTATTAGCAGTGATGGAAGATGTAAAAATGATATAAAGGCAAGAATAGCGATGGGAAGAGATGCCTTTAATAGAAAATGGAATTTATTCAGAAGTAAAATGGACAGAAACCTAAAGAAAAGACTAATAAAATGTTATGTGTGGAGTGTTGCCCTCTATGCATCTGAAACTTGGACATTGAAAAAAGAAGAAGAAATTAAGATTTTGGAAAGTTTTGAGATGTGGATTTGGAGAAGGATGAAAAAAATCAAATGGACAGATAAAATAACTAATGAAGAGGTCTTAAACAGAGTAGAATAAGAAAGAAGTCTGTTAAGGAGGATAAAAAGAAGCAAAGGAAACTGGATCGGACATATTCTGAGAGGGAATGGAATTACCAGAGATGCCATCGAAGGAAAAATAGAAAACGATCCAAAGGAAGAGTAAGGAAAACAATGCTAGATGATATTCTCAATGGGGACAGGTACACAACCTTGAAAGAGAAGGCTCAGAACAGAAGATAGTGGAAGGAAAGCTTCTGCTACTAAAAGAAGAACCTGCTCAATTGCAGAATACTAAAGAAGAAGATGTATTTTGAAATTCAGTTATAATATTGTGATCTGGAATGTTCAAAGAATATGCAGAATGTTTGGAATTTTATAATATATTTTATTTATCGTAGTTAAGACTGTTGTTTTTATTTAATAACATTCATTTATTTATGTGTATATATTTTACACATGTATACAAGTACAAGCTCTTCAGATTTATATGTAATATTATTATAGAAAATATTTAAAGGTGTATGAAAAAATATTTTTATAGTTTATTAAATTTTTAAGATTTTTTAAAATTAAATTATAATTTTAAATAAAATAAGTTAGATTGTTATTTTAGAGAAACGTAATGAGGGTCAAGAATTTTAATAGACAAAAATCTTTATTTTGTCTATTAAAAAATCTTTTTAATAGACAAAATAACCACTAAAATATGTAGTAGTGTTTTGAATAGCATTTAAATTATGTACAATTTTAAAACTTTAAATGAATAAAATAAAACAATGCCAAAATATGGACAAAAACAAAATTCAGTTCTGATCCTAACATCAGCATCAATATGCTCTCCCCCTTTAAAACGTTTACACAACGGAAAAATCGTACTGATTTCCAAATTTCTTAGAATTACAAAACATTTACTTTCTCATGCAATTCAACATCTTTATTTTTCAATTATTCTACAAGAAAAGCAAAGAAAAACGTGTATTTCAATTACAATAAGACTTGTCTTAATCACATATAGCTTATGTTATTTTCTGTTGCCTTAATCGATATAGTTTATCTTATTTTTGTTTGTTTGCAAACGTTTATTTGAAAATGTTTGGAAACAATTATATACAAAGTCGAATTTCAAATTGGATTTGAAAAAAAAAATCCTAAATCATCACTATTTTATTATTTAACCAGACTGCCTGATAATATGTATTTAAGATAAAAAATACCAATTCATTTCTACAAAATAAGGTTTAATATTTTAAGATATTAATAATTTTTTCCATCGTTTTTCTCTTATATTGCCGCAACTTATAAAATCAGAAGCTTTTGAATTTTCTGCCCTTAAAACGAAGTGGGTACTCTTTCAACTACTAACATCTCAAACATTTAAGAAAATCCAAATAACTGACGAAACAAGCTCGACTTTAAAAATAGATGTCTTTTTATGATTTAACAATTATGACATTCTCCCTGCCAATTCAATTAGATCCTTTTTAAACCTTTTCAGCTGTTTACCCCGGCGAATGTAACAACCATGGTAATTAGTAAAACAGTAAATACAGAGGCAACCTCTTTTCGCATCACCATCTTAAGCTAATTCTTAATCCTTTCAAAAATTCTTTCGCTACACAACTAACGACGCACAGGATTAATGTTTAAAAGTGCTCTCTTGGTACAGCAAATAAAAAATATTTAGAAAGGTGTTGGCTAGGAAACCACCTGAATGTAAGAGAAATAAGCAACTGTTCTTCTGTTTTCTGAGACGTGAGAATTAAAGTTTTCAGAGTAGAGAAAAAGAAAGAGAAAGACTAATCCTTTCCTCATCATCGCCGACATGTCGTCTGATGTAATTATACGACACCTCGGGCGCGGCCTTAATCCAGATGCCCCTCTAGATTGCTGCCATAAGTCTCACGGAGAAGAGGTAATTACTGTTACGGACGAGAGAATTCGTTCTGGCGACATTATGCCGAACGCAGGTGTGTGTGTGTGTGTGTGTGTGTGTGTGTGTGTGTGTGTGTGTGTGTGTGTGTGTGTGTGTGTGTGTGTGTGTGTGTGTGTGTGTGTGTGTGTGTGTGTGTGTGTGTGTGTGTGTGTGTGTGTGTGTGTGTGTGTGTGTGTGTGTGTGTGTGTGTGAAAAGATGAAAGAGCTTCACTCGTTAAGCCTTGAATTGTGTCACCTCATAAAAAAAAAGTGGTTGCTAGCATTTCAACAGATTTCTTTTGCCATTAATACTCAGTTTACTCACCCGTAAAGCGTATCTTTAAGCTAATCCTTTCTTGAATGCGATGAAAATATGTTCCGATGGAAACAGTACAAAATGAAACCAAAAAGATGAGTCTGGTCGAATGTTTATGTGATTGAGAGACTTACTCTATTTGTGCATTCAAGATCTCTTTAGTACCTGATTTTGAACAGGTTATTTTATTTCTGTTTTAAATAAAACACAAATAAAATAAAATAACTTAAATAAATAATTAAGTCAATCAAGCTATTGATTATTTAATAAGTAAATATCAAAAGTTTTATAGATATTTGCTTCTATGGATGAATGATAATTTACAATGTACACACCCTGTAAATGTTGTTTTCCTGCATAATAAGTAAGATATACAAAACATTGATATATGCATAGGATTTATTTATTTATTTATTACTAGGGATCTCCGCCCCTTGATGCCTACGGCGCCCCCCCCCCTCGAGTTACGGATAGGCCGGTTCTCCTTGAATTCTGATGACTCGAATTTTGAAAACTCGAAAGGGGGTCCCCCCGGCGCCCATCCCCCCGAGTTCCGGACTGGTAGGCCGGTTCTCCTTGAATTCTGATGACTCGAATTTTGAAAACTCGACACTCAGGGTAGCCCATGAGTTTCAAAACGTTTCAAATAACTTGACAAAAAACGTGACACAAAAACGTTACAAAAAAGTTTATCATTTTATATTATAGAGTAGATTATTGTCAGTGCGGTTATCCTAGTGGCTATGCGCTTCGCAACCATGTGCCTGCGAAAGGAGTGTCCTGGGTTCGATTCCCGTTGCCGACGTGAGGAGCTTAAGGATCTTTCTCAGACATACCCAAGTTAGGTCTTGGGAATGGACAGCAGGGTCTTTCTTTGCACAAGCAGGCAAACCGGCCGCGTGAACATACGAGCTACAGCCACAGGATATACCGGGACGCATAGGGTAGTCATCTTACCCTCGGGACAGGTATGACTGAAGGGCTCAACTTAGCCTTGTAAGGCCAGTAGGCCTAATACGTAAAAGGGTGAAGAAGAAGATTATTATTATCATTATTTGAGCCTCCGTAGCTCAGTTAATATACACGAAGCCTTTTGATCTGAAAGACCTGAGTTTTATTCCCGTTCGTGGTGGCATGAGGAATCTTTATCTAGTCTCTTTCGACTAAAGATGAGTTAGCCGGTCTCGTACGGATGTAGGTTTTTTTTTTACCCGGAAACTCGGGTTTTTAGTTCCCCAGAATAGGCAAACTTTCCTCGTAAACACACGCATCTACAGACATAGGACACTCCTGGAATAAGGATTGATCGACCTACTCCGTGGGATTTCCGGTTTCGAATCGTAACGGGCCACTAGAGACTAATTTGTTTGTTATTATTATTATTATTATTATTATTATTATTATTATTATTATTATTATTATTATTATTACGTGTATTTAGCCTGAATATAAACTGGGGCGCTAAAATAAAAGATACAGATATTATTCATAACCTTATATTAAAATATTCAAGGGCCAACTTATTTCGATAAATAGGAGTATAATCTTGTTAATGATATTTCCGCCTTTACTTCGATCATGGAATTTAGAATTAAAAAGAAGTCTTTTGGATAATATGGATAATATTCACATTTTTTAAAAATTATTTCATTAGTTTAATTTATTATTTTAATTATCCCTGAAACAACATAGCCTTTTTCCTGTCTCAAACTTCCTCTGCTCAAAATATTTACCAAAGATTTTTAATAGGTAATAAATTAAGAATTTAGTCGCAGTGGTGAATTATGTAACATCTTTGGCTTTGTTTATAGTATTCTTGAGGACAAATATATTTAGTATCTATTTTATCAAGAGAGAGACTAATGATACAGGAATATATCTCCGATTCTTGATTCACCAAACAATAAATGAGGTTGTTATATATTGCGCAAATAACGGATAGAGAGAGAGAGAAGTTCATATTTACTGGGAAAATAAAAGAGAAACAGGTCTTAATGCACGTGAAAGATAATAGAAAGAGTACAAATAGTCGGTGTTTTCATAAGGAAGACAAGCAATCTAATAACTTTAAGAAGCTCAGAGGAAAATATGGCAAGATAAAGGAAACAAAACAAATATACTTATCTATCTCTATACAGAGAGAGAGAGAGAGAGAGAGAGTGAGTGAGAGAGAGAGAGAGAGAGAGAGAGAGAGAGAATATCTGTAGAAAAATAAAAAGAACAAGCTGAAAGCTTGTGCAATAGGAAATAACGTGAATCAGTAATCATTGATTTGATTGTGTCCTCTTAAAATCGGAAGACAATTTTAGAGGGATTTTAATCCACGTTTACAAATTTGAAGAGAGAGAGAGAGAGAGAGAGAGAGTGGCGATTTTTTGGATGTGATACATTTTGGCGGGAAGGAGAATATTCCAAATGATACCTTCTTGAAGAATACTTTAACGAGAAGGGTCTGAATTATAAGTCAGATTAGGAGAATAAATTATTTTACGAGACAACTGACAGAGCTTTCTTGTCCATAGTCAAAAATAGTCTTGCAATCTACAAAATAAAATTTTAATAAGAATGTCTACATTAAATCCTGAAATTCCAGTCTTCATACCATTCTGAAATAAAGTGAGAGAATACTTTCATCAGCACAGCCATCGATGGGATGAAACAACAGAATCATAAATTATATTGATATAATTTATGATTCCATTCGATGAAAACAATTTTCACAGTTAACTTTGAAGATTTTTTACGAATAACTACCTCGAAATTTGTTGTATTAATGTGTGATTCCTTAACTCATTTAGTTAATCAGAGACTTTGTACACTTCAATATATAATCGAATAAACATTTCAATTATGAGACACATTACCACCATAAAACCATATTATTTATTCCTGATGTGTGTATTGTTATTATTACAGTAAATGTTTAAGCAATGTATGCATTAAAGTTTTGCTGATCTATGTCGTTTAACTGGCTTTGTAAACGAAATTTCGTTAAGTTTTTCCATACAAAATTTATTTAACGTCAAACAAAATATGAAAGAGATGAAAGACACAACACGTAGATAACAGCCAAGAAAATTATTATGAATAATATATTAACGATCGTTTTCCTGAAAAAATAAATTGCCTAAATATCTGAATATTTGAAGACTATTTATTTTTAACTTTAAATTAAGATTTTTATAGAAATATCTGTTCCTATAGCTGGTAGTTTTATTACAATTCAGCTGATACAAATTCTGTCAGTGGAGAGAACAATCAGTGACTAAATTGCTTCAACAATCAACAACTACATCGAATGGAAATCTGCACCTAGTATGAATACAACGATATCAAGTTAAACAATTCCAAGAACTCAAACTCTTATAAAATTCCATTATTTTAAATGAATCTGCTGATCAAAAATCCAAAGGACACATAGTAAGAAAGTAAAAGCAATTATCTGTAATGATTTCATTTTTAACTGAAATTCAAATCATGGAAAGTAGATATAATTTTAACAGATGTCTGTTGTAGTACATAAGATTAGAAGCAATGAATCTTAACAAATTACACGGAAGTGAGGAGATGTATTCAGTGGTAAAGGCTTGCACGAGAATGTTCACTCTCGAATTAGCGCCACTGATAGTGTTAAGAGTGATGATAACGGTAAAAGGCTGTATGCAGGAAGTGAAATAACATTATCTAAGGAGTGTTGACATTGCCCAAGGCAAAGCCAAAGTTAGATTCAATTTTCGGATGAAGTCAAAACGAATTACTTCGAGGAACCACTCAACAGTTAAGCCAATAATGAGAGAAAACATACTCCATAGCGAAAAGTGATAAAAGTAACGAAATATCAATTGAAAGGATGTATCCTTAGGGTAAAATGCCTTAGGAACAATCTGTACCATGAGAGAGCCAACAGCGACACTTGCGTTCGAGTGGTACACACTTAGATATATACACGCATGCCATCAACCAATAGAAATCGAACGTGTTATAACAATTTTAAAGTGCCCTGTTGAATTTATGATCAGACTTCGAAAATCAGGAAACAGTAGGTTAGACGAACGAACAAAACCAGTCAGGTGTGTGTGTGTGTGTGTGTGTGTGTGTGTGTGTGTGAGAGAGAGAGAGAGAGAGAGAGAGAGAGAGAGAGAGAGAGAGAGAGAGAGAGAGAGAGAGAGAGAGAGAGAAACGATGTGCTCACCTATCCATAACTTCATTGAGTAAAACCATAATGAGAATAACAGAACACACACAAAAGAGCGACACCCCCCACGTTGCTAGAGACTTGGAAAATATGCGAATATTTAAGCACTTCTCTTCAGGATCTGGAGTTTAAGGAGGAACAGAAAATAATTCGGTCATTCATAGAGCCGCGCATTAACTTATCTGAAAGGAAACTGTAACTATAGCAACGGAAAAGAAAAATCTTTACTAAAGCGTCAAGGAAAAAAAAAATCGAAGTGTACAACATGGAATAATCAGAAACCGTAGAGAGACTAAAAAGAGGCTTAAAATCCCCCCCCTCCGGAAACAAAGCACCTGAATGCCTTATTATAATATCTAAGCGAAAACCATAACGGCGATAGCTGCGTCGTCCGAATCTATGGGCCAGCAGGCAAGGAAGAAGATAAAAATATATCGAACACGTATTACCATACACACCGTGCCAAATGTATGCCGCACATTAAATAGGAAACCAGCCGCCGACGATGCCATCCGAACTACTTGAATTTCAGGAAATAGGGGATTGCTTGTTTCAGAAAAGGTAGCGCATCTGAGGGCGACTATCAGCGGAAACAGGTCCAAAACCAAGTAGGACAAATCAGATTCTTTTTTTTCTGAATTGAGAGTAAACGTGGTTATTCAAAATTCAAATTCAGAAATATTTTCGTCATTTATTTATTTGTAATTAATTTCGAAGTATTCAAATTCATTTCGAGAACGATTTGATTCGTTTGTAATTAATTCCAATGTTTTACTGAATTTTTTGTATAAAATTCCAAATTGAATTTTAGCATCATATTTTTATAATAATATTATTATAATAATTAGAAGGTGTAAATACTAAAAATTTAATTATTACTTAAAAGTATAATATATATTTAACAATTATTTTTAAACAAAGCTACTTAATTTAACTTACAAAATCTTGTAAAAGTAGGCGTTATTTTCTTATTAAAATTATATATAGATAGAAGAAATAAGATTAGGCGATTAAGCAGCAACTTTCGTTGTTTACTTAGCTTTCTAAATATCAAGAAGAAACTTTCTTTATCTTTCTAAATAAATTCTAAGAAAAAAGTTACTTTTATAATTTTTCTATCACCACTAAGTGAATTATAAGTTCTGTTCATTCCAGTTGTCCCTCCATTCTTTCCCAGTATCTTAATCTCGTGCCCAGAGCTGCCTCAATCAGCTGCATCAAAAAGAGAAGAAAATAAACTTCCCTTCTTTCGAACAAGGGGAGTGTTTTTCTCCTCTTTTCTACACCCCATTTATCTTCCCATTTTATCCGCAAGAAAGGCATCAATAATTCACAGTTTCTTCCTCGTTGGCCTCAGGCGTGTATTGCTGCCATTGGTTGAATATCGATAAAACGCTCACCATAATGGAGGGAAATTGATTTAAAACAGACAAGATGTTCGCTACCCAGAAAAGATGTTTGGATACGTGTTAGTGTCTAAAGGAGCTACTTAAAACGGCAACAGACATGCAGCGAATTATTTAAAAGATATTGGGAACTTTCCATAAAGAGAGTTTACTTGTAAAGTACACAAAAAAGTATTAGTATAAAAAAAAGATTATTTTATAATTTGTATAGTATTCCATGTTTTTATTTAAATATATCAATACAAACTAAATATCAATGGAAAAAAAAGAAATTTAAAAGAATATATGAATTTTATTTTAATGAACCTATTCATTTTTATTATAATAATATATAATAATAATATTATAATAATATACTCTTAAGGCTTTTGCCTTAAGGGAGCAATTTGAGTCTCCGGGGGAATTGTTTTCCGGCACGGCCCGCTGAGGGACTTTGTCGGTGAATGAATGCTTTTCTTCGGAATATGAGCGGTTCTGCTCGGTGGTGGTGGTGTGTGGGTGGAAGGCTATCACTGAGTGGAGCCAACGCTGAGATGGACGGTGTTTCGCTCACGATTGAGTGGCCTAGGGATCGTCCGAATTTTTAGAGATGGCTTTACCTTTAAACATGGCAATGCTGTAGCCAATGAAGTTCTAACTGAGGCTCGGCTATTGCTGTTACCCACCTGCCTGCCATGATCAGAGCTTTAATTGTTCAATAACACCTTATCCCTACACTGTCTTCTACAGATAACGGGGAAGATGAAAAGCATTCTTGCTTCGCCCCTTTAAGCCAGTCCTTATAAGGACTATGTATATATATATATAAAATATATCCAATTAGGTTTAGGACTCCAAGGTAACGGATGGCAATGCTGTAGCCAATTAAGTTCTAACTGAGGCTCGGCTGTTGCTGTTATCCTCTGAGACGCTGAGTTTCGAGAGTTTGAGTTTCGCTCTCTTAAGGTGTTTGCCTTGAGGGAGGAAATTTGAGTCTACGGGGAGGGTGTTCTTCGGCACGGCCCGGTGAGGGGCTTTGTCGGTGGATGCGTTTCCCTGGAATATGAGCGGTTCTGCTCGATGGTGGGGGAGCCTGTCACTGAGTGGAGCCAATGCTGAGTTGGACGGTCTTTCGGCCACTATGGAGTAGTCTAGGGATCGTCCGAATTTTTAGAGTTGCCTTTACTTAAATATCGGCAATGCTGTAGCCAATGAAGTTTTAACTGAGGCTCTGCTATTGCCGTTACCCAGCCATGACTAGAGATTTTAGCTCAATAACACCCCATCCACACATTTTCTTCAATCAGATGAAGGGATAAAGAGTCAAGGACTCAGTCCATCACCCCCCCCCCCAAAAAAAAAATTACCCAATTATTTGTATCAGATGCTTTTCGTCTTAGGTGGCATCATCAGGAAGGTTCGCAATTAATGATCTCTCCATAATACAGCACTGAATCTTCACAGGGATTCCAAGTACCAAGTGCAGGGGAAAAATTCTCTATGTATTGTTCAAGTTTTCCTGTTCTGCGGAACGAAAACCCGAGTTTCCGGGTGAAAAATCCCTCTACCACTGTATGAGACCGGATAAGGGTTCCTCACGTCATGGAACTAAAATCAAATCTTTCCGACCAAAGGGCTTCGTCTATACCAACTGAGCTACCGCGGCTCTCAGATGCTTTCACAAAAATTAAAACTGCTAGCAGATATTTATATTATATCGTCACTGTTAATAGGCCAGGAAAAAAATTATTCCTATTTCAAAATTTGAAACTTTTGTTCTGGTTGCTAATAATGCAAGATATTGCACTAAGGCAAGAATATTTTTCTTTTTCAATACTCTACTCTACTCACTTATAAAGATAATGCTCTTTATATTCTGGCTACATAGACTTCAAAAGCAATTTTATTGTAGTTTGTGTAGTTTCCAGACAAAAATTCGAACAATTATAATTTCAATATTTAAATAGTTCTTATAAGAACTATTTAAATAGTTCTACACACTTCCAAGGATATAGTTTCATTAGTTTTCACTGGATATTTATAAAATGGATATTTCTGTAGTATTTATTTAAGTGATATTATACACTATATTACAAAAAACATATGCTTCAAATATTACGCACCCCTGATAGAATTTACGGTACTGTAAAAACGCATAAAAGGCATGTTAATACCCTCAGGAATGCAGAAGTGTAGAATACTGGAAGTGAAGTGGATTTGAATTGAGCCAATTTGGCGAGGTGTTGACATACTAGTTATCAAAGGTTTGATTCGATTGCAGACATTTAGAGCATCTAAAAATAACTACGAATAACGCATTTAAAAGATGGAAAAAGTATTATTGTGTTTGAATTGCTTTCCTAATCAAACGTTGTGATGTAAAGAACAATAGGGTACTTTTTTTCAAGCCGCTTCAGGCCTCCACTAAGCAATGTGCCATGCAATAGATAGGATAGGATTCAAACCAAAGCCTATTGCTTTCAAAGTGCATATGTGTTATCTACTTAGACGACAAGATCAGTACCTGGTTCAATCACTGAGACTGCTCTGGGAACATAGCTCTGAGGAAATGTTCACATTAATATTAACAAATCAATTAATATTAATATTATCACAAAATCCCGAAACGAACCAAACACCAACAATTAAAAATATGTTAATCTAATATTATTACTTTATTATTTACAAGACAATGGTAAATTATCAAACCGCTAAATAGATTAAGAATATTTAGTGTGGTAGACACGAGATATATTATAACACCTGGTGTTATAATGCGTATCATATCAAAGATCTGATTATCAGATTTTTGAAGAAATTTGAGCATAGTTGATGTGAGATAACTGCTTACTTTATTGTTGCAATGAATGAGATTTCTTAGCATTTCCAGAAAAGGTTTGAATACTCTGACGAAGCTGTTATATTCCACTACAAAACCTGATAAGTTTTTTGCTGTTGTAGTATGGGAGTTATGCCGCCTAAGCAAAGGATTTTTTATACCTGCGTCGTTTTTTTTTTTTTTTTTTTTTGAGTGTTGGAAATTCGTCTTGCATGTAACGAACGCCGTTACTCTAATAACAAGTAGTTTTTTTTTTGTTTTTGTGACGTTCTCTTGAGAAAGTGTACTACAAAATATAAGAAACTAGTCAAGTAATAATTAGTACATTTCTTAACAACTAACACTGTCCGTGTGGTAACTAAATTACATATTAGATTCACGTGTATCTAAGTCATTTTCAGATGTATGAAAACGAATCTAAAATCCTTTTGAATTTAGAAAGAATTATAAAGTCAGTTAAGGCTGAGACTAATCTACTACAAAAACTAGCCATTTGGACGAAATAATGCACTCAATATACCCGTGTGTCCATTTAGTTATGATTACAATGTCTGCTCAGGACAGTGATGCTCTTAATCAAGGTTAAAGATAGGAAAATAGCATATTGAGGTGTAAATAGTCGTGTAATATTTGGGACACATTGTGTATATCAAAGTGTATCTGGTTCTTCAATAGTTAACTGCCTTTTTCAATTGTTAAAAAGTTGTTCTTCTCATTTGGATATTCACATTCTTTAAAAGGAAACAGTGCTAGTGATTTTATTTAAATAATCGTGCGTGTGTTGTTTTTCATCATGTAGCCTTCAAAAAGTGGAGTTCCATTAACAAGTAATTTTTTTGTCTTCTCACACACATTCTCTTGAGAATTAAATATTCCAGCATTCATTTCTTCCTCGAAACATAATCCCTGAACAATTTACTGTTTTTAACGAGTTATCCCTCTTAACATTATGCAAATAATGCGTCGATCAGAGCAGGAAATAAACTCGCATTTCACAAAGCAATGAGATCTTAAACCGATAACAGCTTTCTCATACTGCTGAATTGCATGCTAAAGGTTGAAGTGCGAACACGTGGGTGCGGCGTTTGCGTGCTTCAAGTTGATGTTTCCTGTTCCTTGGAGAATAGAACTTATCCATAAATCTCCTAATGGCCAACATATCAGTGTCGGGCTATGTACTGTCTAACTTACGACCACCTTGACGAACACGCCCGGCGAACAGGATATTAAAAAAAGTGTAAAAAAGAAAACAATGTCTTTGAAGAGTACGTTTTAGGGGTTTATACGAGTTTATTACATGGTAAAGGAGAACGGAGAGAGAGAGAGAGAGAGAGAGAGAGAGAGAGAGAGAGAGAGAGATACTTGAGAGTGAATTGAATTTGGTTTTGTTATCCTTATGCCATTCACGCATGCGTATTTTATGGAACCAGTATAGCTAACTACGCATGCGTAAAGTACCAAGATAGATGCCTATCTAAATAATATATTCAAAATATATTTCCTAAGTTTCAAATCACTGAAGGCTGCTCTGAAATTTTAAGTCTTACCCAACTCTTTCCATTTATTATTTCTCCTAATCTTCACAAACTCCAGACTTTCCTTCCACAAACGACTTCTTCTCTAATAATAATTTCCAGAATAAATTGAATGTCTTTAATGGGTTTTCCCCTACATATAGAATATACGGCGAATTGTCTGCACAGTAAAGGAAGAAAGTTCGTGGGAATCTTGTGAAGTTATTAAGGACTAATTAATGAGGGTGGAGGATCAGGAAGTAGGCGTCACATTTTGATTAATGATTAAAGGTGTGTGTGTGTGTGTGTGTGTGTGTGTGTGTGTGTGTGTGTGTGTGTGTGTGTGTGTGTGTGTGTGTGTGTGTGTGTGTGTGTGTGTGTGTGTGTGACAACGCGAAGGAATTCTTCCCACATCACGAACTTCAATTTCATAGCAACCACTTCCTAAATTAGCTTAAATTAAAAAAAAATAAACTATTGTCTACAAGGGACGGAAATGAAAATGAGAGAAACTATTGACTGCTTTTCATGTGCTGCATATGTTCCATTGACTAATGAATCCGAATCAGATATATATTTTCCATTGTTTAAAGCGTTACCGTGTAAAATCGAGACAGTTTGCATTTTTGCCGAGATCTTGGTATCATAGAAGTTTAACTTTGAGATAGAAATTACACTGTACGTTTTTAACGTACAGTATAATATCCCAATAAAACTGATTACTCCGATCCTATACAAATGAGTAGAAATGTGAGAAGTGCGTAGGCATATCGATAACTTGTCATCCATGAAGTAGTCCTTAATAACATTTAGAGTGGTGATAATTTTACTTGTGATGAGGAACAATCGATCTTATGGTTGTTAAATAATACCAACTGAGGAAACGAGTCGAATGTATTATTCTTGTTAATTGGGTGTACTCAAACTCATTTTACATCTTTTTTGAAGGGTAAAAACCCTTTTGACCTTCGTAAGAATCCGATGAACACGCCTTCAGTTGTGCAAAGCTTTCTGTATTGTATTAATACGGGAAAAACACTTTGCTCGCGGATCTGACCATTCGTTTGAAGGAGTAGTAGAGTAGAGTTGTTATTAAGACAAAAGGCTAACATGTCATCAATTCTAAAGGAATGTCACCAGCGCCATCGATTTCTGATATGTATCCTTAAGGAGTATACAGGATACTAGAAGGCACTAGATAATTCAACTTCCATTATCAATAAAACTTCAAATAAACAATTTTCCTCCAAATCAATCTATTATTTTCCAGAGCTCCAGTATTGCTAGAATCTCATATTTTGGTATTTTAAGGTTCTTCTGAATGTATTCAGTCTACCTAAATCGTAGTCTAGGTTTAATAATGTTAAGTTCCTTTCTAATGTCTTTATTATTAATTTTATCATCATCATTATTATCGAAGTTATCTGTTCCTCTCCCATATTTTTTTTTTTTATCAGAACTCTCATATTTGAGGTCTCTAGCCTTTCATAAATCGTTTCGTTTCTAATCCCTATGATATCTATAAGTTAAAAATTGGTTTTGAATACTTTTAATGGTTTGGATAATTTCATGTTTGTTCCATATATAATTTGTTTCTCCCGTTATCTATTTTCATATTTAATTTGCAATGAAATGCAATTCACCACCAGAAATATTAATTAACAACGAACATTGTTAATTGATATTTCTGGCGGTGAATATTTCTGGTAATATTTTTAGCAAACAAGATACAGTTTCCCGGATTTGAATAATTAGAAAACGTAACAGGATGGAATTTACACCATCCATTACATTTCACCTTTTCCACCAACACTATAGCATTGAAATAAATCTTTATTATCCTTAGCCTCTCATATACCTAATTCTAGTGACTCACGATGGCACGATTAATATCATTCTGTCTATCATTCTTTCTCGTGTTTTTCATTTTGTGGGATATTTCACCTCCATACATGACTGGTAATTTAGATTAGAAGGTCTCACGTAGGTCACTCGCATTCTGGAAAGGATTAAAACCCAGGTTAATCCACCCATCCATTCAAAGAATATTACTGATATCAACTAGCCTATGGTGGCTACTGCCTTGTTATTAACAATAATATTTCTAACGCCTCTTATAATTAAAAACATAATCCGTAGGCCTAATGAAAATTGCTTTGGTAACCATACGTTTAGGGTAAGGTGGTTAATAGTATGCCTATTTTCTGCGAGTTTTCGGGAGGAAAACTCTTCTGCTTCCATCTGAGACCAGTTAACTCGTCATCAGTTTAATGCACCCCCTGAAAAAAAAAGATTCTTTCAGTCCTAGAAGGTATTTAAACCCAGGTTCCTCCAACCAAAGGACATCGCGAAACCAATTGAGTTTCTCTCCCTTTATATTTCAGCATTGTACGATTCAAAGTTTGTTTACTTGTCTCTTACATATCAACTTGAAGCTCTGAGGCTTAAAAAAATTCGGTTCATCCCTTTCTACTAGAAAATGTCGTTTTTTTTTCACTAGAACATATAGACCGCTTATTTGTATATGAAAAATACTTCCAAACAACCATTATGTTAAATATATTTCTACTTGTTTGAACCATATTTATTCTTTCTTTATCTATATATCTGCTTATAGTAGATCTCTCTCTTTCTCTCTACGCATATCGGAGTAATGATTATGTTTTGGAGTTTTCCTTCTATACTCTGTTGTTTATGCATGTAATTCTGTCAAAAACATAATTTATTTTGCAGCCATAATCAATATCATTTTTTCCTGATATCAGCAAATCTATCGTGCTATAAGACCATTGCAAGAGAAGAGTGGAGAACCACTTTAAAGCACAAAGACACATCAGTAGTTTTATTTTATTTTATTTTTTTTATAAAGAGCATCTACCTCGTTTTCCAGAAGAATGTTCTATTTGCTGAAAAAAGATGAGTACAGTTACGATGGAAACCCACATAATCCATGTTTTCTCCTTTATCTGGAAGCTTTACAAAGTTCGATAATAAGAAATTTCAATTCAGAAATGTAGCTAGAAGCTTAGGTCTGGAAACGAAAAATCTCCTTGGAGATTCTATTGCTTTTGTCAAAGTTTAATCTCTGGCCACGACGTATCGGATTCTGTGGTGTTGTTTTTCAGTAGTTTAACGAGACCAATATTTATGAATCGATTTTATAACCCTTAAGACGCTCTGACAAATATATTCGATCCCTTACTGCCCACCAAAAGTTTCATCGTTTAGAGAATGAATAAACATACGTATATATTAAAGAACTACACAGAAATGATTAACATTATAATCCCTATTCTAACACGTTTTTGAGTACATGGCGTAATGCATGCTTATGGTTAAATTTAAATGGTTTTCTAATATAATTTATATTTTTATTACAAACTATATTGTAACTTTTATTATACTTAAGAAAACACTTTTAAATTTTTTAAAATTTAATTTTTAATTCAAAATTATTTACACACATTTAAATTTTTCATATTATAATGTTACAATAAATTTGTATGAGAAAGCGTTATTCAGAATCCGGTGGGAGAATCGACCGTGAAATGCTGTGATTAATGATTAATACCATTGGAGGGTAATGGATGGCAATGCTGTAGCTAATTAAGTTCTACCTGAGGCTCGGCTATTGCTGTTACCCTCCTGCCATGATCAGAGCTTTAATAGCTCAATAACACCTTATCTCTACACTGCCTTCTACAGATAAGGGGGAAGATGAAAAGCATCCTACTTCGCCCATATAAAGATAAGGACTATAAAATATATTTTAATATTATCATTTTTTTTATTAAAAATTTGAAATCTACCTTCTAATCAACGTCATCAAGAATACTGAGCGCAAAACATAATGTAAAACTTCTATTTTTACTTATTGATATCACAAAAACGAAAGAACTTAACTCATATAGTACAAGTCACTGATACAAGAGTCTGAACAATAAGCTGTTGTAAAAAGAAATAGCAAAGCAGTTGGTCACGATCTCAAGTGTCGCGAATAGATTTACCTATAAAATATTTGCATCTTTTTTTCTTGACGAAACGATATGAAAAATGTATTCGTTCACATAAACCCTACGTACACATGAAAGATATTCAATCTCAGAAATTCGGTGCCATAGTAATTCTCACCCCATTATCCTGTGCAGTTTTTCTGTGTAGAATCGCTCTACGTTCAATTTACGCGTCACTATCTTTTTTTTTTTTTTTTTTGGCCAGATGGGTGAAGCAAGAATGCTTTTCATATTCCCCGTTATCTGCAGAAGAAAATGTGTGGATGGGCTATAAGCTCTGATTGTGGCAGGAGGGTAACAGCAATAGCCGAGCCTCAGTAAAACTTCATTGGTTAATGATCAGCATTGCCATCCATTAGCCTCCTGGGCATCCATTTTAGTCGCTTCGTACGACATGCATGGGCTGCCGTGGGATTAATAAGTAAAACCAACTCTAAAAATTAGGACGATCCCTAGACCACTCCATAGTGGCCGAAAGACAGTCCTACTCAGCGTTGGCTCCAATCAGTGACGGGCTCCCCCACCACCGAGCAGAACCGCTCATATTCCAGGGAAAAGCATCCACCGACAAAGCCACTAACCGGGCCGTGCCAGAGGACACCCTCCCGGGAGACTCAAATTGCTCCCTCAAGGCAAAAATCTTAAGAGAGAGAAACTCAAACTCTCGAAACTCAGCGTTCCATTTGGTCGCCTCTTACGGCATGCTTGGATTTGCATCCGCGCTATTCTTTCCCGGCCACCACACGGGGTTCGTCACTATCCTTATAAGGACTGGCTTAAAGGGGAGAAACAAGAATGCTTTTCATCTTCCCCGTTATCTGTAGAGGACAGTGTAGGGATAAGGTGTTATTGAGCTAATAAAGCTCTGATCATGGCAGGAGGGTAACAGCAATAGCCGAGCGTCAGTTAGAACTTGATTGGCTTCAGCATTGCCATCCGTTACCTTCCAAGGGAGACGTTATCTGATCCTTATAAGGACTGGCTTAAAGGGGCGAAGCAAGAATGCTTTTCATTTCCCCCGTTATCTGTAGAGGACAGTGTAGGGATAAAGTGTTATTGAGCAATTAAAGCTCTGATCATGGCAGGAGGGTAACAGCAATAGCCGAGCCTCAGTTAGAACTTCATTGGCTACAGTTTTGCCATCCATTACCCTCCAAAGGTATTGGATTGAATGTTGAATGAATCAATCACCGCATCTCACGGTCGAGATTCCATACCTTATGTGATCCTTATCCTTATAAGGACTGGCTTAAAGGGGCGAAGCAAGAATGCTTTTCATATTCCCCGTTATCTGTAGAGGACAGTGTAGGGTAAGGTGTTATTGAGCAATTAAAGCTCTGATCATGGAAGGAGGGTAACAGCAATAGCCGAGCCTCAGTTAGAACTTCATTGGCTACAGCATTGCCATCCATTACCCTCCAAGGGTATTGGATTGAATGAATCAATCACCGTATGTGTAAGTAAAGGTGATATCTCAAAAATATCGGACGATCTCTAGGCCACTCATTCGTGGGCGAAAGACCGTCCAAATCTCAGCGTTGGTTCTACTCAGTGAAACTCGAGTACCGAGCAGAACCACTCATATTCCGAGGAAAATAATTCACCGGCAAGTACCCCTCAGCGGGCCGTGCCTGAGAACACTTTCCCCGGAGACTCAAAGTGCTCCCTTAGGGCAAAACCTAAGAGAGCGAACTCATTTACCCAGGATAACAGCAACAGCCGAACCTCAGTTAAACTTCATTGGTTCAGCATTGCCATCCGTTACCCTATATGGGCATCTCATATAAAATCAATCACCGACTATGTAAGTAAAGGTGAAATCTCAAAAATACGGACGATCTCTGGGCCACTCCATAGTGGGCGAAAGACCGTCCTAATCTCAGCGTTGGTTCCACTCAGTGACGGGCTCCCCGACCATTGAGCAGAACCGCTCAAATTCCGAAGAAAATAATTCGCCGACAAGTACCCCTCAGCGGGCCGTGCCGGAGAACACTTTCCCCAGAGACTCAAAGTGCTCCCTTAGGGCAAACCCTAAGAGAGCGAACTCATTTACCCAGGATAACAGCAACAGCCGAACCTCAGTTAAACTTCATCGGTTCAGCATTGCCATCCGTTACCCTATACGGGCATCTCATATAAAATCAATCACCGCATCTCACGGTCGATTGTTCATCCCTCTCCCCTTATGTGATTCGTTTTGCCTTACAATTATTTTAAGATATTTATGAATAAAAGAAAATACTGTGTTGTACAATATTATAATTAAGAATTAGTTTTTGAAAAAAAGAAATAATAAAAATTAAAGGAAATTCATTATAACTATATTTAATAAAGAGTTTTATATAAATTATCGATAACAATTGAGCTAACGTTTCGCCATATCCGAAATTAACACATTCTAGATGATCCTATCTACAGATAGTACTTATCTGAAAATGGAATATCATTGAATTCTGTTAAATAAAAAGTTGGTTTATTTTTTACCATGTGATGTCTGAATGTTATAGCGCCATATTTTATTCAAACGCATTCTTAATATAGAAAAATACTTTCATTAGCCTTGAAACGTTTTGCGCTATCTAAAATTGCAGCACGGACATATTTGCATTCCTTCTCGCAGTTATAGTTACTAAAAAAAAAGAGAAAAATAATTTAGAAAATGTTTCATTTCTACCATTTTTTTTTTATTTCTTAAAAACAGTTTGCAACACAGACGTACAGAAGTTATAAGAAATCAACCACGGACCTCCTCACGAAATTAAGTAAACAGCATTGTGTGACATGATACAAGAAGGGAAGTACAAAAAGAAAAATGAGTATCACGTAACTTATTTTACTTCTGTTTAATATATTCATTCTCTGGATTTATGCCAAATAAGAGTTGCCAAGATTAGACTTTTACCTTATGACAAACAGTCAAGAAACCATGGGAATATAATAAGGATTTTTAATTAAGTTTTGTTGATCTAAAAAAGTAAATGGTGCAGAAAGATCATAGATTATGTTTGAATTACATTTCGGAAGTTAGAAATGAAGCATATCCAGGAAGATAGATCGATGCATTAGTCTGTTTCGGTATAATACCGCCTGTGTTATTTATGATGTATATGGACCACATTATTAGAGAAAGTGATGTTCGAATAAAAGTATTAAACTTTACTTGATGCGGGTAATAACAGCCTACTGTAAATCTGCTGCAAGTCTTCAAGTATCGCTAGCCAAATAGGCAGAAACCTTGAAAACGTCAATTGCATTCTCAGTAGTGAGTGAGATAAAACAGGTTACGTATTTCAGATATTTGAACACGATATTTTTTTAGTAAGCATGAATATATAATAGAATTAGTAAAGCTGGTATTCTGAAGCCACCCCAATGACTTTATATGAAATAAGACCGAAATCAATCAAAGCACTAAATTAGCTGTATATAAGACGGTATTCAAATCAATTTTAGCTTATGGATCTGAGAATATCCATTTAGAAACAGGACATTTAAGCAGCTATTAGACCTCTGGAAAAAGATCCAGAAGAAGACCGAGATATAAGTGAGTCAATGCAGTTAGAAGTGTCTCAGAAAATCGACATGTGGGAGTTGATAAAAGACCAAATAACAGAATAGTTTGGAAGAAAGTTGTAGATCGCAAACTAATCATGAAATCTTGTATTAGAGTGTCATAATAGCCTGTACACCTCTGAAGTGTATACAACAGAAGGTGATAAGAATTATGTCCATTAATAACATGCATGCATAAATAGGAAATATCCACAGCCCGAAATCCATTATCTTTATATTAGATCCAATAAAATATCTAATATTTTTTACTTAATTAGAATCGCTTCATTTAGTTCAGCAAACTATATGCATGCATTATGTATAAATGAAGAGCGACAAAAATATACAGAAAAAAGCCTGTCTTAGTTATGTAAATTTTCGTAAATGCTGGTGTATGGTACTTCAGACTTCCAATTAGCATGCTGATGGTATCGCACTAGCATTGAAAATCATCTGATGTTAATGCAAATGATTGTTTTGTATCACAGGTTCATTATTAATGCCTAAATGGGAATCTCTCTCATCTGTGCCGAAAACAGACAAGTCCTAGAATTTATCTGTATATGCATTCTAGTTTTTAAGGGAAATTAGTTTTAAATGAAACTCATGGCTAATTACGAATTAAAACATCCACTTCAACCCACATTAAAATGACATTTCGCCCACCCCTCCAAGGAAAATGCAATTTTTCATTTAAAAAAAATAATAGCCCATTTTCACTTATCTTCCATACCTGAAATTTCTAGTCAAGACATTACCTCCCTCAGAAGCCATTAAAATAAAGATAGAGTAAGCAAAAAGTTGAATAATAAATCTGGAAACAAATAAAGAGAGAACTCCTCTAACAAGATTGATGAAAGTTTGTCAGAGATCAAGGAGTGACATTGATTGACCGATCGCTAATAACCTCTCCGTATGGGAGATGACTTTGTAGCATACAGTAAGAGCGTTCAGTTTATTGGAGAAAGAGCTATGCTTGTTATTTTCTTTATCCACCGCTAACATCATCTGACAGGTTGTTTCATATCTTTGAGCACAAGATTTATCGCAATAAGGAACGAATTTACAACTTTATCTACTGACGAAAAGTTTAAAAAATGACCGGTTAGTAATGTAAACCCGTTCATTATGAGCGAATTTAAATCAAGACTGAATGAATGAAGTAGTTAAGTGAATTGTTTAGAACTTCTAATGATAAATATTTTTATTCAGCCATTTTTATCTGTTTGTAAGAGAGAAATGTAGTCTACATTAAAAATCACGTTTTTGTTTGTGCGGTTATGCAACAATCGAAACCATAGTAGTTTTATTCTAATAATGCAGCCATAAAAATCAAAATACACAGTTTTATATAACTTGAAATTGACATAACACCTGATGAAAAAGAAGTAAAGTAATGTGGGATGTATTATTGCCATAACACATTGTTGTAATGCAACTTCAAACTGACATAACAAGTGATAAATGCATGTTTCAGAATTTAATGTATAATCCATTGTGACTATTCACAGTTTCTACTAAATACTAAAAAAGCTAGCGTATCGTCTGATGCCTACAGGAAACGTATTAAAAATGGAATATTTCTGAACTACATTCCTATAATAAAATTGCCTTTACAGCATTTTTTACGATAAAGTATTCAGTTTTCAGGAACGGGTCTGTCATTTTTTCCCCCTTATTCCGGCTGCATTTGATGGTCTGGTCACTGAACAAAAGACGAATTAAACCATAGTTGGAGCTACTTAGAGAATGTTTACTTGAAATCTGTCAAGTAGCCTCACTCCAAACATCTGATCCTCCCACCCATCACCAGGAGTTGACAGATTTCATAACATTCTTCATCGCGTTCACACAACTTTCAAGACATAAATAATTGAAAATATGGATTCGGTGAGGGAGATATCGTGCTGTAATCCAATTTAATCATTTGTTGGGGAATGAAATCGCTGTCAATGCGAATCCTCAATTTTTTTTTTCGGTATCCAGTGGCGGTATTGTGAGTTGGGGAGGAAGCGAAAAAGCAGAAAAACGGATTGATATAAATATTAAAGGAACTTCGTCACTTTTTTCCGGCACTTGTATTGGTGAATTTTCTGTATTCCATAGTTGTTGGTTTTTTTAAATTTTGTTTTCATCGCTAGTTCTTATTTTTCTCAACAGAGGACGCTTTTTTTCGGTTCTTTCATCCTCTCCGTGAATGAGGTCAACCGTTCTTCTCGTGTAAATAACTTTATTTGACCAAGGCTAAAGCCAGCTCTACTTTTGTACTCTTAACCTCTCCCAGGAGCTGACAATGCTTCGCCCATAGGTACAAAATAGATCAAGGAAGTGCTTAAGATGGATTTAAAGTGACGATCTATCAACCCCTCCCGGTACCAACGTTCTATTTTTAAAGATGACGGATCACCCACCCCTAAAAGAGATTAGTGGTGGAAGAGGACAGTGAAATGAAAGAAAGAATCGACCCTGTTACCTTTGGTGTTTACCTCAGATTCTGACGGATATAAAGTACTTTATTTTCATTTGTTTGGAAACTTTAACACACAATTGACAGAGGAGAATACAAATTGAGACAATTGCTTCTAAGTACCTTTTACATCATTTGCTTTCTCGTTTTATACAATTCAGTGTTATACTAGTCAAAAGAGTTATTGCTTTTATTTTGCTCCAGTTCGTTAACACCAAAACTGGGTTTTCCTACTTTGTCTAACTCTAACTGGGCGGAGAATTAGTTTCTAAATACTAGTATAACACTTTTATCCTTAGGAGTATACAGCTGGAGAATGAAAAAACATATTTCTTTATTTTTAAGAAGACTACAGAACAACTTTCTGATCGTTATTCTCCTCATTTTCCCCCTTTGAAACCCATGATGATACCCAGATTTTTCTACCCTAATTTCTGATTAGATTCTCAGCAGTGGCGGTTCGTGGCTTGAAATCGTGGGGGCGCTGCAACTTTCGAAATATACATACACACTGTAAGTACAGTGTATATGCGTTTGGATAAAATATCAAAATTATGGTAAAAATTAAAAAAAAAAATTAAACACGAAAAAATATTGTTTATTATCGATAAAATTATACAGTTTGGTATAATTCAAAATTCGAAATTAAAAATAAAATCCATTATCATAACCCCAATAATGTTCTAAAATAAAAACTATAACAAATGTTATGTCTTTAATTGTAATGTCCAAATATTTAAAGAGACGAAGTAAACACGATAAGCACTACGAACACTCAACTACTGGCGCAAACTGCATATAAACAACAGTGGAACTGCACGACGGACAGTGCCGCATTACGCTAATAGCTCGCATCTCACTATGACGTGCATATGCTTGCACGCGTAGCAATATGACACTGTGGTAAACACAATGCTGCTAGCGTCCTTCGCCCTCCTAAGTGCTACAAGATGGATTTTTATTATTTTTTATACAAAATAAGAGAATTGTATAGAAGTGTTGATGATAAAATTAAATATTACAAGCAAATATAAATAAGTTAATAAATATATATATATATATATCCAGAAAAATTGGGGGTGCTGCATTTCCGCATGTCTATGCACGAGCTGCCCCTGAATCTAAGTAACAATTGGATGATAAGTGTTTCTAATAATATCAAAGGAGTGAATTTCGGATCCTTAATACTTCTTTGATCATATGATCCTCCCTTTTCCATAGTTGATCATAGAGTCCTCAGTTTTCCATTTGATACTATGATCTCACTTTTAATATGTTTGATCTCATGATTCTTAGTTTTCCATATTTCATCCCATGGCTCTTCATTTTACATCTTTGAATATTTGATCGTCATTATACGCACTTGCGTTTTTCATTCTATTATGATATTACTCAAGTTTTTCATCTTTGTTATCATTATTTCATTTAGTGTTTATAATCCTAAACCTTCTTCATTTAATACTTTTAATCCTTTGATTTCATTATGCTATCTTGATCCTTGTGATCATTGGCTGTTTCTCATTTCATTTTTATTCGGAATTTGAATAAAATATTGTTTTAGCACCTTCCTCATTTGATTCTTATGATCTGTAACACCTTTTTCTTTCGATTCTTATGATTCTTAAAACACCTTCTTCATATTTTCCAAGTAATAGTTACAATTCTTAATTGTTTTATGTAAATATTTTTATTTCGTGTACCATCTTTAATTTTTATTGAATGCTTATGATCTTCCGTTGTCATTCATAAAACCGTATGATTTGTCAACATTTTTAATTATTCCCGTTTGATTCTTCCAACCTCATCATCATCATCATCAAATTCCTGACATGTACCCTCAAGGGGAGTGGGTGTGCAGGATATGATGATACCCAATAAAAGTTTACATCATTACTAACTTCCTATCTACAATTTTCCTCCAAATCTGTTACCTGTCAAGACTCCAACATTATCAGATCTTATATTTCTATCTTCTAAGGCACATTTTACCGTATCAATCCACCTATATCTTGGTCTTCCTCTGGGTCTTCTTCCTGCCAACCTGGCAGAGAACACATGTTTTGCCAATCTTTCCTCACCCATTCTGTTTAAGGGACCATACCACCTGAGATTAGCTCTGCTAACGCATTCCTGTATGCTGACACTGTCACGTTCTTTCCTAATATCCTCTTTTTAATATGATATTGCCATTTATGCCATCTGTTCACGCCTCTAATCTTTCTCAGGACTCTCATATCTGTGGTCTCTAGTCTTTGGTTAAGTGTTTTACTTCTAACCCAGCTCTCAGATCCATAAGTGAAATTGGTTTAAACACTGTCTTGTATATTTAGTGTTTTGGCTAATTTCTCTCTTATTCCATATAAATTTATTCAGTTGACTTCCTACCATACCAGTTTTTGTTGTCTATTTCCATATTTAATTTGCCATCTTCACTAAAAATCGTGTCTAAGTAGCTGAAATGTTTTTCTTGTTCTCTTCCAAACGCTTTAAAACATGAAATAATAATATCTAATAAATCCCACATTGCAAATAGAATGGGAATCTTCACTACTCAGTCGTTTTGTGGTTTAATGATTTCGTACTGTATTTGTCATCCAGACTGGATGTTGCTCGTTAGCAAGCAAGGCATTCTCCTTACCACAAAAGATTATGTTCACACGTTAGCCATAGTAAATAAATGATTGGGATTTTATTGAGCCTGTTGTAATCTTGCTACAAATTACCGCTTGCGAGTGATGGTAATTAATTTACTTAAAAGCTCTTTGTGCTTGATAACAGACTTTGGGTTGGTTAAGACGACATCAGCCACATTTAAACCAATTCAAATAATAAATATTAATGAGAACAGCTGAAGCGCAAAATAAAGTTATTTGACAGCAGTAATCTCGTTACCAGGCACTCATTCTTATTAGAGATCGCGGTGTTTATGTAATAATAATGAGAAGTTATGTAAAATGTGCCAAAACGAAGTACTCTTACTCATCTATTTCGTAATTCCCCTTGTCCGTTCGATGCTAACTAATGCTATTCTTGTCGTGGTTAATTATACTGTCTGGTCGCACAATATGTTAATCTCTAACACAATAGATCTCGCTTCTAAAATGGAAATCCTTTACAATTACACCTCTGAGTGGATTTATTTGATCCATGAACATTCTTTGCAAAATATGGTTGGAATTACGATGATGTGAATTCAGCGAGAAAGTTTTATCTTCAGGTTGGATTACAGTGCGTATATTTTAGGTAATTAAAAAAAAAAGGAAATTATGTGTAAAAGAAATGGAACGTATGAGAACAGTTCTGAGGCTCGTGTAATAGATTTTAAGATTGTTAAAAAACAGTAATTAATTAAATTTTAATTGTTAAATTATAAGTCTTCCTGATAGATGGCGCTAAGAAATTTATGACAGTTCTGTCTACTCCTGTCTGTATTTAAATAAAATTGCTCAGAATTATATTAATCTTTAATAAAAAAATACAGATAAAACTAATATTATCCGAGAAAGTTTTATTATTCCCATGTTCTTATACTATATATATATATATATAGACTAAAATTCCAAGTTTTCTTACGCTATTAGTCAATTAACAAAATAAACATGGGAGTTGACAATTATTTTACCCACAGTACATCGAATTTAGTGACACTTCAGAAGTTACGTATATTTGCTAGTTGCAAAAGTTTTTATACGTATAGCAACTTAGAACTATGTTCTATTATTTGACATAGGATATGCTAAAATACACACACATAAAACAAGAGTTGTTAATTAGCAAATTTTGGAATTTAAAAGTACCACTTCAAACACATGCAATTTTTTTATGATCGTGTATGCTTATCCTTATAAGGACTGGCTTAAAGGGGCGAAACAAGAATGCTTTTTATCTTCCCCGTTATTTATAGAGGACAGTGTATGGATAAGGAGTTATTGAGCTATTAAAGCTCTGATCATGGCAGGAGGGGTAATCCATCGTGTATGCATTATGCACTAACAAAACAAAATTTTATAACAACTTTATATAAAAAATAAAAGGGTGTTATTAATTTAATTAAAATTATAGATTTTTGATATATTAGAGATTTTTAATTAAATAGATAATAATTATACAATAGTTTAACATATTATCATTTAGAAGAAAACGTATTCTATTATTCCAATTAAGGACATACATAGCCATATATAAAAATAAGAAGAAAGAAGTGTTAAATAAAATCAAAATCATTGCTCATTCAACATAGCGAATTATCATTAATTCAATGTGAAGAATGGAAATATTGCTATACATTTGTGATGAATGTTAAAAAAGAAACGACATTTAAATTTATGAATTTTAAATCTTATTCAATTGCTTAAAGTGTTCAAGTGGCTCAAATATCTATGCTTATGCTAGCTGAAGCAAAAAAAAAAAAAATTAAATTACGAAAATCCAAAATCGGCTTTTATTAATAAATTTATATAAAAAGTAAAAAGGTGTTTTAGAAATTGTAAATAAAATTGTAGAATTTTGAAAGTTTAAATTTTTTATTTAAAATGTAACTATTATATAACTTGTTAATATATATTATAATTAGAAAAATTATATTTTCGCTTTTAATCAGTTAAGGATGAATATACCCAAGTGAAAAAAAATATAAGAAAGAGGTTAATTTATGCGTGATTAGGAAAAATTGGCAAACGGGTTTAGACTAATGTAATATATATGTTTAAAACATTCATGAGCCGGAATGATATAAAAATCTTAAAACATGACGAGTAATGGATTTATGATTTACTTGGTAAGCTTATGAAGTAAATGGATATTGTGGTCATTGTCCAGTAGACAATCCTCACTAATATGAAGAAATAAGTAAGACAATTATTTGATGTTGTACTTATAGCAACTTCAATATCGAAACTATAAATTAACGTATTGGTTCTCAGTTTAAAAATAGACATTACTGAAACCAGGTCATGCAGGATGTTTGAAATATAGACAATAACGCGAAGTTAGAAAAGAAAGAATGGACGGAAACAAAACGAGTATTTCAGATTAAAATAATTTATTATCTTTTAAAATCAAAATAAATGCAGCAATCCACGGATAGAATAAAAAGATATTTTAAAAAAATCTGCTTTTTCTTCTCCCTCTTTTTTTTTAAAAAAAAAATCTCTGTTTTTGTCTTTCACTCAGTTCTTTAATTTCTATACCACTTCATCTATCTATTCTTGTCTTTATTTTTATACATATCTTTACTTAGAAACAATTTTTAATGAAAGAAATCGATTTTTTTTGTGATAACTTACATGGCATCGATGTTATCATGTTATTCTTCTAGAGTTATGTTCACCTGTTTGAAAGCCTTGACCTGAATCTGTCACAACTTCATCATGACAGTCGCGTTGTAAAGATCAAAAAATATCTTAGCTGAACAAAAAAACAAGAATTGTCCTTTTCCAATATCAATATTAAAACCTAAGCAATGCAGTACGCGATCTTTTACATGTGTTTACAACTGTATTCGCGTACTAAAAGGCTAAAGCTACGATAAACATACCATTAATGATCCTTCTGCTGTTAGCTACATACATTAAGGTAGTCCTAAGAACATTAGCGAAGGCGAAATACACACACACACACACACACACACAACACGTGAGTAAGAATGCTGAAGAGAACTCATAACAACCGCATGGCAACAACGCTAAGTGTCGATTCCTTAAGAGAACAAGACGACAGTTAATTAGTCATCTCCCGCCAAGAGTGTTTCGGCGACAGGAAATGAATCTTAAAAAAAAAAAAAAAATTGCACTTACCGTCCGAAAAAGCTCGGCACTCCGTCAATAGAATGAGACAGGTAGTAACCGTTGCGAAAAAATCCATCCTTGTAGCTGGAGCTCTACCAGCACCTTCGTTCACACTACCACAACACGTTTACCTTCGCTCCGGCTGTCTGTGTCCATGCAACAAGGCATACGTGCGTGCGCGCTCAAATACGATAGGCCTACAATGACATGACGTTCATCGCTAAATGCTCCCCAAAAGCGCCTTCTGCTTGCTTCGACGTCTGCTGAACTTCTGAGTGCTGCTCACAGGTGGCTCGCTTGTTATTAGCCGCAACTGAAACCACACTTGACCGCTGGGGGAGGGAAGACTTAACGATGAAAAGTCTGTAAATCTCTAGTTGTCGAAAACTTGACGCCAAAAATTACTCATTTTAGGTATTGATTTCGCTTAATAAATCTTCCATCCTCACGATTATGAGTGATTTCTTTTTTTTTTTTTTTTCAATGTTCTAAATTTCATATTGATTTTTATGTTCAGTCTTCGGCGTGAATCTCCACATTTTTTTATTATTATTGTAGTTATTTGCTATATGAATAATAAAAAAAAAAACCCGTAAGCCCTATTACGTTAATTCCTTCGTTTCTTACAGCGACAGATTGAAGTAAAGTTGTTTTAATTCCCATCATGTAAAACGCAATCACCCAATTAATAAAATTAAAGATAAAATTACAACCAATTAATGATTTACATTTATATATAACCAGCGATTTAGCACTCTGAAATATCTCATATATAATTCCCTGAAAGTGAATCGTATTTTTAGCATAATAAAACTCGAATGCAGGATATCTGGAAGTAGTGATGGCATATTTAGTTCTGAGACGAAGTAAGCATAGCTTGTTGTTGCTATGGGAACACCTTATGTCTATCTAATGACGCCAGTAATTCAAAGAAACTATTTTATTCGAGAGAGAGAGAGAGAGAGAGAGAGAGAGAGAGAGAGAGAGAGAGAGAGGACTTAAATGCGTAATGATTAATACTTATTAAATCCATTAAATAAAAATCAAGATGATCTTGCCGTTGGTTAAAATTTATTATTATTATTCAGTATTACTACTATTATTAGTAGAAGTTTAATAGCACTTGTCTCTGGGAAAGGGAGTTAATTATATTTCACATGATCTTTTTATTTTCATCTTTATTTTATCCAAGCTTGAGCAAACAAAGTTTGCAAGTGAAATATCTTCAGGAGGAGACCACTTATGTTGTCAACTGGGGCAATTGAAAACATATTAAATTGCATTAATTGACGTGCAATTTTTGTTTGCTTACGCTTGCTAAAATAAAGATGAAAAAAAAAAGAATATAATTTATTATTATTATTATTATTGCCACAATTGGGAAGAATTATATGACTCTTGATGCGGTTTATCTTTCACCACGGCATGCTATCAAAATATACAAAAAAGATCAAATGTGTATCATCTTACGCCATGTAATCAACGTCTGAAAAAAGAATATACGAAATACAGAATGTATCCATCTTCAATCAGAAATATGCCAAAAATAACTTTAAGTATAATAAAATAAAAAATAAAGAAAAAAAGTAAATACACCTGAATAACACTAAATTTCATACTCAGTAAAACGCCATCTTGAGCCTCCGTAGCTCAGTCAGTACAGACGAAGTCCTTTGGTCGGAAAGACCTGGGTTTGATTCCCGTCAATGACATGAGGAACCTTTATCTGGTCTATTTCGAGGTAAATTAGCCGGTCTCATACGGAGGTGGGGTTTGTTCACCCGGACAGGCAAACCGGTCACTAGAACATACGCGATTTACAGAGAAGAATACTTGGAGACACACACAGGGGATAATCGCCTTATCCTCGTATTACGGTTTGGAAATCCAAGGATACTTGGAAGGCTGTGGGCGCTTAAGTGCTTGTTAAAAGCCACTAATGATGATGATGAAAACATCATCTTCTGCATCAATAATTATCAGAACCTTGCCAAACATTATTTAAGCGACAACAACTACTGGAAATATTTAATTACACATAAAAGGAGAAATTGCAAATTCAAATGATCTACACTTGATCGTGAAAGCCACACACATTCAGGTACAAAACGAGACGTTTCTCTCTTCCCTTCCCCAGATATCATAGAAAGGTCTGAATAGATACACGTCAAAAATTAGTTTTTAGATGTTCCCTGAATTTGATCATATATGATGTAGGTTTTCCCCCGGAATTACTACCAAAGCCCTTGAGGAAATGAGGCCATTGTGATATGTCTGTAAATTGACTGTATTATATGACTGTAAACAAGCGAACCAATTTGCGAGAAAAAACTCTTATACATTCCATAAGAGTAACTCACCTTCATTTTAAAAAGGCCTTATAAATGGCTAAGCGAGGACAAAACAGGTCAGACCATAAGCTATGGATACGATGATGATGATGATCATAGTGGTCATGTTTACCATCATCCATGCACGGGGTAATCTGGAGGGGACATTGAAAGAGAAAGATCATTATTTTTAATAAATCAAACACTTATATAATTCCCATCAATTCCTGATTTCATATTAGAATTTTTATAATAATAACTGATTAATGGTATTTCTTGTCAATCGTTTCTTAATTCACAGATCAGTAATAATAATGCATAAATATAGCAGTAGTAATAGAACCTCAAAATAAAAATATCCAGATCGTTGGTACTTGTACAACTTTTTCATATACCTTTGTAATAAAATAAGGAAAAAATGCTGGCCTAATTGGTCGAGTAGTATTGTTGTGTTTGTGTTTAAATAGAAGATGATTTTCATCACCCAGTGTGAGACGTCTCCTCGCTTATTGGAGACCTGAAGTGGATTGAAAAAAGTTCTTCCATGTTTAGTCTATAGAGCGCGGGTTTTGGATTTCGTAAAATACAAACTATATGTCAAATTAATTTAAAAAATAGAAGAAATCTTTAGCCCAACCTTTGTATGAATCTACTATAGGTTTAACGGTCTGTAAAATGTCAGCAGATATAAAATATTTTAGAATGCAGAACCTTTAAGTTTATCATCTCTGTAAACACGTGATTCATTAATTTTTTACTGCACATTCAAGCACTCTCTAAGAAAGATCAACGGTCAGCACTTAATAATCACCATCGCACTACAAAACAACTTAAGCCTAAATTCACACGATCTCGTGCAAATACGTTCTGCCTCAAGCAAGTGAAATGCAGTTTTTAAGCCACCAACCCATAGGACTTTTGCAAAATAGACAAGAAGTGGTCTTTTTTTTATCTGTTAAAACTTTCTTTTTAATAGAAAAGCAAAGAAAGATAATGATGCCGTCCTCTGAGGAGAAAAATTGCTGATTATTAGTGTACAGAACTTTCAGAAGAATAAAAACTCAGAAGGAACTAACAAGATGTTTAATGCCCAAGAATACGATGCAGTTGACCTTCTTGTGATGTAATGTGAATCTTAAAAATATGCAATAAGTAAAGATTAGTTGAAAATATACGGGTAACATGATGAAGAATTCCTCTGTAAGGTTTCATAATTAGAACTCCCAGGAAAGTGGTAATTATTACTTACTTCAGAAGAAACAGAAAAGATTGTTAGAAACTAGAATTAACTTGGATTTAAAACGTAATATTTTATGTAACTTATTATGCAGAATTGATGTTAATCCTAAAAGGGAGCCGAAAATCCCTGATGAAAAAAAGAAGTGCGTTTTCAGATACGAAGCCTAAATGAACTTTTTTTAATATAAATTAAACTTATCGTTATCATCAAAATTTATTCATCTTTACTAATTATCCTAAGAATTAATGATTACATACATTTATTATTAAAGGTTGATCGGTTCAATGCTTTTTTCAGATTATAGTGTTTTGGTACATTCGCTAAAACTAAAAGCCAATGACATTAGTGACATTTAACTTATAGCAGTCTGTGTTCTTAATTCTTTAAGAAGCCATTTTGGCGTTGTGGATAAAGAATAAATCAGAATTTGTTTTATTAAAAAGTGCGGCTCCTTTTATTCTTTTTGAGTGTGAGCAGGGGTGCGTTTTTTTAACTAAAGGCCGACACTTCTTTTCATAATCACTTATGTTTTCCTTCTCGGTCATTATTTACATGGTTTTGTGCTCTTATATATAGATATAAGTGGCAAAATTTATTATATTTCTCCGCTGAACAACAGATGGCGCTTCAGGATAGAATTCATTTTTTTGCATGATGGAAGAGATACTCGTAGTAAATTGAAGCCTGTATCTCTGTAACACACACACACACACACACACGCGCGCGCGCGCGATATTTATTTTCAATACTAATTATACAGAAGCTATGAGTTATCTATGTCAAAAGACTAAAAAACTAAGCACCATATTAGTATCTGTTGTATAATGAGTAAGTAAATTGGTATTGCATTCGTTTTTAATTAATATTTTTCGTAGTTAACTGTGTGAGCAGAAGACACTAATATTGTTTTTTTTTTATTGCTTGCGAGAAGCTGTATTTGAGAACTACTCAAGTTCTTTGCTGTTTTAACTTTATCAAATTTAAGTTTATAATATCAAACTTTATCAGTAATATTTTCTTGTTTCTTATAACATTTCCAACAGGCTAAGAAAATTCTAGCATTACTGGCATTTACCCTGGAAAGCAAATACAAATACTTGCATATTACCAAATGGATTTGGTAATATACAAGTATAATTTTTTTAAAAAATTAATACATGTATTGAATTTTAATTTAATTTCTTAATATATATATATATATATATATATATATATATATGTTAAAGATACCAAGCTATTTTAAACCTGGTTTTACTCCATTTCCCAAGTAAGCACACAGACAAACAAGTCAAGCCTTAATGCAAAGGGTCAATATTAAGATTAGTGATCAGAGCTTATTCTACTTTTACCATGAGTTGCCTTGGTCTTGCACTACCTGCAGGGTCAGCTAGACTTGCAACACTTGCAGGCGCAAACTTGACTTGTTTGTCTGTTTGCTTACTTGGGAAATGGAGTAAAACCAGGTTTAAAATAGCTTGGTATCTTTAACATTTATTATTCCCAAGGTATATATATATATATATAATTGATATATAGATATACAAGTTTTAATATGTCCTAATTAATGCGCCGATAGAGAGGTTAATACTATCTACATGTCTATTGGATCATCTCAGATGGTAAACTCGAGTTTCCCTGAATGAAAATCCTGCCATCTTCGTATAAGACCGGCAAACTCACCTTCAGTGGAAAATTTCTAGGACTTTGTGTCCTAGACAGCGGGATCTATATGAATAAATACAGCATATCAACTATACTGTACTCATTCTTTCGCACATAAATCAGCGTGCTAATTTATAAGAAATATCTTCGACAAAATGGTTATTAGATGTATTTTCAGTGATATTTTCATATATTTATGTTCATATTTATATATTTATATTTATGTTTGTGTTTATTTTCAGTCCACACAAAGCATTGACACTACCCATCCTTATTTCATATAATACTGGAGATATGTGACGTTCCTCCCACTCGGAGTTGCGGGTCTATAGAACTACAACTCCGAGTTGCGGTTCTATAGATCCTCAAATATATAAGTAAGTTGAAGAGTGACAGCATCCAGAAAACTGCCAATATTTTAGTCTGTTCGTAGCAGTGTTGTAGTTAAGGTGTTCCAAGGCTGGAAGAATATACGAGGTGTGGCTATTAAATAACAAGAGTGTTTCCAAAATTGTGATTTATCATTACAATAGTACAACTTAATTGTTATCCCCTTCAACATACTCCCCTCCTCTATCTATACACCGTTTCATAAGATTTGTCCATTGTTGTAAGCAGTGATGCAAGTCATCAGGTGTTATCTGCTTCAGTAGCGCTGCCGTTTTCTCCTTTACCTCATCCACTGACTGAAAATGATTTATGCGGATTTCAACTTTGGAAAAAGGAAAAAGTCGCATGGAGCTAAAGTCCGGAGAGTAAGGTGGATGGTCCAACGCTGGGATCTTGGATGTCAGATCGGGTCTCTTCTTCTTCTTCACTCGTTTTTTTCAGCTTGACCAGCACCTCAATGTAATAATGGTGGTTCATTGTCTGACCCTCTGGTACCCATTCAACCATTACCACGCCATTGATGTCAGTGGATAAGGTAAAGGATAAAACGGCAGTGCTACTAAAGAAGATAACACCTGATGACTTGTAGCACTGCTTCCAACAATGGAAAATACGTATGTATGCAAAGGTGAATAGATAGAGGGGAGTATGTTGAAAGGAATAACAATTAAGTTGTACAATTGTAATAATAAACCATATTTTTGTAACCACTCTCTTTATTTAATAGCCACACCTCGTACTTCCTAGAACCGCAACCGTGAATGAATGGTAGATGTCCCAAATGATGCTGGGACATCTACCATTCTACCTCAAAAAATGCTTGCACTAAATGTAGGTTGTCCCATCTTATACAAACCCATTGACGAAAACTGGGGGACGAATTATGGTTTTTCCACTGACCGCAGTCGAATTTACTCTCCTTTAAATGGACCTCCAATTTAGACACCAAGTGTCTATTCTTACGTCTATGTTTGAATCCGAGAGATATCATTGGACCATTGAAGATTAACAAAGAAAGTTGCCTTTAAGGATGAATCTCGTTTCCACGGATGTCATGGGAAGTAGCTGGAGAGTTAGGATAAAAACTGGGAGAGGAATCATCCCAATTTCTTAGTCCATTAGAAACAGGCAGGAGGCTGCAAAGGGTAGAGAGGACGTTTTCCTGGGAATATCTTGGAACCCTGACGTCTACAGTCACCATTAAGGGAATTTGCACTGTCTTCCTAGATGGCACAGGTCTGTTCCAGTAGTATAATGCTCCGTGTCACGTTGTTGGTTGTTCGACAACGTGTTACGTTGTCGAACGACCTAACGCAACAGCGACTCCTTTCCATGTGTTATAAGGGCTCTGAATTTGCCGATTTAAGTACAACAGTTCTGGGATTAAGATGATCCCAAGATCCGGCATTTGAATTTCCCACTCCGAACACTCGTAGATTTACGAGAAACAAACTTACGTGATGATGCTTCATATCTTGTAACTTTCTAAGGTTTCATAGAGTCCATGCCACTATGCGCTGTGGCAGTCTTGGCAGAAGAAGAGGGCCTATGAACTATTAGGAGAGGTGGTTATAATACATTGGTGTCCAAAAGCAAAGGACGAACTACATTGTTTCTGCATATGAAAAAATTTTCATGACTCCAGCCAAATGCGAACCTAAATTCATCGCAACAATATTAAGAAATTATATTATACAAAAATGTGTTATAAATTTCGTATGGATTGTAATAAAGTTTTGACAAAAGTTACTAATTTCCTAAGGACGTAGTTAAGGTATTAATGTAGAGTTTTTGCAGAAACTATGCGGAAAGACATTTCGGTATGGAAGATGTCCGCCAAGAACTGCGATGCGGCTCTCACAAAGTCGTACTAAGTTTAGCACCAAGTGATTCAGGAGTTCTAGAGGCAAAACTGGCCCACCCTTCTCCTTCAGAGTAAGGATAAGGTCGTGTTTGTCTTCTGGAGGGGAATTTCGAGCAGCAATGTTTCTCCCTATTTAGTCCCAAACGTGTTCTATGGGGCGGATATCTGGGGATCGTGCTGGCCACTCGATTCAATTAATATCCTCAGTCTCCAGAAGTATCTTCAGTGCTCGTGTACAATGTGATGTGGCACTGTCATTCACAAATTGAATTCTTCGCCTACAGCACCACGGAAAAATCGAACAGACGTTTAAGAACTTCGTTGAAATCTTGGTCACCAGTCATAGTCCCCTTTTTCCAGTACTTATAGCTTGGTGCGTCCATTAAGCATAATTCCTCCCTACATTATGACTCTAACACTGCCGTATATCTACCCCTTTCAAGAACATTGTCGTAATGGTGAAGAGTACCACTTTCATGTCAGATCAAGTGTGGATCGGAGGAAAGATTAAAACGACTCTTATCTGTAAAGACTATATTAGCCCATCGGCGCCTTATCAATATTTATGGATACAACACCACTGAAAACGTGTTTAACGAGCAGCTGTGGATAACGCCTTGCCACAGTTTGGCGAGATGTCCGTGTACCAGTGCTTGAATGAAGCTGACTTGCCGCGATTATGTTTTGCTGTTATAACCAGAAATCGCTCTTCCTGCTAAGTGATAGAGAGAGGATGACTTCTTAGCAAATATCTAAAACACCTTCCATTGGTTTGAAATACTGCCCAGAGCCTGGATACAATGCGATGTGAGATTGCAATCTTTCTCTGTCAATATCAGCAATTCTGTGGTCTTCTTCAAGTATCATCTTGAGGTTGTATTTGAGACCTTCCAAGCCATCCAAGTTTGCAACTTTATCCATTCCTGAAAAGAACTTTCTTCAAGCATAATTCTCTTAGCTCAACCTTTTGCCTTTTATATCTCTATTTATGTTGAGTGCTACCACGCAACCTCCCCTTCTCGCGCGATTCCAAAATTTAAATACCCGCTTTCTACTCGAAATCGTCGGTTATACATGTTACCACAAACTGATTCGTTTGAATTTGCAGAAGTAATATTCAGAAATGGTGGTCTTCTTTAAATTTTGGACAACAGTGTATTTTGTTTGACTGGACATTATAAAATACTGGGATGCAATACGTTATATCAGTATTATATGAAGCTAGTCTAAATAATTATTTTATCTGACAAGGCAATAGTATTCGTTTACTTGTTTGCAGCATAAATTTAGTGTTCATATAAGAAAATAATTAATTTATATATTTTGATACATTCTTGTAATGTTTTCGAAGGAAACACACACACACTCGTTGTTTCGTATATACCGTCGAAGATTTTCTAAAGGCTTTTTGATCAGAACTGAGTTAGTCATCCTAAGATAAGAGATATGGTTCGTTTTTCCTACGAGAAAATTTTTTCTGATATTTTTTACTCAGAAAAACAAACTGGTCAACCAATCCATGCAAGTAACAAAAATATATTATCCTTTAATTATAAACAACATTAACAAAACACTTCGAGAATTTTAAGTAGCATTTTGATTACCATGAGTATTCATTCTAAACGTTGTAATTTCATGAATATTCCAAACTTTCGTTAAATTTATAATTTGACCCTGAACTTTATAATTTCATGAGTATCTTTAAATTTTATAGAATTTTAGATTGTTAAGAAAATATTATCAAAATTAGAAATTTCTTTTAGAATTCATAAAATACGTAATTCCATTTCTTCTTTAAGTTGCTGCACATATTCTCCTTTTGGGAAAAATTACTTTGTTGTCAGTCATACTTTCTTCCTGTAAATATTCTCCACCAATGGGTGCCCATATCTGTTATACTGAACTTCCGTATATATTGTAACTTATAGTGTATATAAATTATACTGTAATGTAAAATTTATATACATTATATACCTCCTCCCCCCTTACAACTACAGTTGTTACTGCAATAACTCAATATGTGTGAATTAAAATCCAGTACGCATCCTTATAACAAACGTTATAAGGATGCGTACTGGATTTTGCTAATGAAGGGGCTGAAAGATAAATTTCATGGTGTAAAAGTAACGCACGTAGTCTAAGGGAAAGCGCAATTATCTGTTTTGTGCGAGGACTATTTGCAAGGAATAAGGAAACTAAGAACACAGGAGATTCTTTCTTGGATATTTTTAGCTTTGATTTAGGAGAGCTTGGGTAAAATCAGACGTTAGAAGAACAGAAGGTCTGGTGTTCGTTATCAAAAAAAGTTATCAGATATCAGAAGCAGTTGGAAAGGGAGAGAGAGAGAGAGAGAGGATAAATCAGATGTGCAGAGGTCAACCGAGGAGGACGAAATAACCAGCGATAAAAAGAACTCTCTTTCTCTCTCTCTCTCTCTCCTACGTTCGTTTTCTCAGTAGTTCGGAGACGTAATCAGGCGACGAATTCGCTTAGATTTATGTACTTTCTTAAAGCATGCTGTAATTTAATAATACCAAAAAATAAAGCAAGAGAACAATATTTCAAAAAGGTACCTATGTGTAGCAAAACCGACAAAATCACAAGACACGCTTGTTTAAGTTCCTGTCTGCACGCACACACACACACACACACACACACACACACACACACACACACACACACACACACACACACATACACACACACACACACACACACACACTCTTTATCACCTCGATACTCTTTTTAAGCCCTAATTAACTTTTGGAAATCGGAGTGCAGCTGGCCTCTACCTTTAAATGTCAATGATAACTGTTCCCATGTCTATCGGTAGGTGTAGAATTTAGGCAGGATGAAAGCGCGGTAGACGACTTCCCCATTTTGTGATCCTAAATCCCAATATTCACATTTTGTCTGAAAGTCACTTCTGCAGTCGAGTTTAGAAGTTAAAACCTGAAGTTTATATCTCAGAAATGGGATGAAAAAATTGCTCTAGTCAGCTACTAGAATTGAACTATTAAGGTCCAAAATGACTGTAGACAATGTCATTTGTCTTCCCGGAAACTCAGTGTCGTCTCCTAAAACAATAGGAAAATCGAAAGAAACTCTCTTCTAACAGAGTGATTAATCTTATTTTTATTAGCTAGGAAATATAATTAATGCATCTATTACTTCACAATAACACTCATTGAGCCTAATACCTCAAGGCAAGATAAGATGATGCATATATTAATATATTCCTGTCAAAAGGCCTTAAGTTATACTGTTAGATGTTGAATGAATAGAAAATTGCGTGCATGCTTTTATCAGGAAATGTATAAAACAATGTAAATATCATTGTTTATTTGTTAATTATTATCTATTGACTAAAACACTTACATAAAAGAGAATGTGATATAAAGTGGAATTACATTAAACATAGCAGAAAATATTCATTTGTTCTTATTTATATATTATCTATTCTTCATTAACTATTAATAAAAGCATTTACTACATACCGAAAGTTCAGCAATAAATAAATAATTGATGAGAAAGACATTATTTCTTCAAATAAACAGTATTTTTATTTATTTCCACAAATAACATTTCTTTTAATGTATCTAATTTATTTATAGCATTATTTTCCTTTGTGCCTTATTACCCAATTTCTTACTTTAATCAATTAATAAAATAATTCAGCAGAAAAAACTAATTCTGTTTATCATAGAAGCTTTATTTATGATAGAAAAGTCACGCCTATTGACTACGCTATTCAGTTTTTCAACTAACAACCGATTCATTGAAACCAATTTTTTTTCACCCACTAGCACATTCATGGTTGCCATAGTTACGAAATCTTAGCAATTATATGCTGAAAGTAATTTTTTTTAAAAATCTACATCTGATCTTCCTGCTTTCCTGACGATGTTTGTCTCAAGTATCTTATGTACGCGAAATAGTTGTGTCGATGGTTAAGAATTAATAATTAAAAAGTAATTATTAATTAAATTAATAATTAATTTTGCACTATACGAGATTTTATAGAAACCTAAGTATCGTGTTATACTTAGGATTACTTATACTGTGTCTTCATGAATTTAAAGGTGTTTTGTTTCATACTCTCAATGCTTACAGAGAAGATACATTTACAGGGATTTGGACAAGGTTATTCGTATTCAATTAACTTTTATCCTGACTTTGGAAGTAACAATGAGAACAAGATGAAAAGAAAAATTTCCAGACAATACAAAAGATCGGGTGCTCGTAGCAAAATTGAAAGGATGGCGCTACATGTGCACCATCTCGTTTAAAATTATTTCGAATCTAGGGTTTCCCGTGTACAATAGACAAATCCGGCCGAGAACATACACGCCACAGTGATAAACAATGCCTGGCATTGTTAGACTCCCAATGAGTGAATCGAATTTAATTTTATATATACCAGTTTACAAAAAATAAGCAATTTATTTTCATAGATCATAACAAATTCAGTATCCATAGAAACTTGACTAGAGAGAGAGTCAAAATCTCAATAATGCATTTCCTCCAAGATATTCAATCAAAAGAAGGAACCATAAATTTACAAGTTAAATTAATAATACGTTCTACAAGGATCAGCATAAGCTGCCATACTTCCCTTCAGATATGTGACTTCATCAAATTCGAAGCAAGTTTTGTTTATTCCTCACCATCAGTTAATCAACTCAAGAATCAAATAAATCTGCAATATTTTAAAATAGTATTTTGGAGAAAAACATTTTTCGATTATTTTTCGTCAATTAGTTGAAAATTTATTTGAATGCATAAATAGTTCTGAACGAGCGTTGTTACTATTCAGTATAAGGCTTTATTTGATGCTAAGAAAAGATGAAGTGGGTGTATAAATTTACAAGGAGCATCCGTGATCCAGTGTTTCCATGGCAACGCATCACTACTTCCAAAGCATACAAAAAAGCGAGAAATATTCTTCATCAAATAAGATATCTTGTTATTTATTTATCAAGCTTTAGGGATGTCTCATTTTATATCATCAAGGTAGGCTATGAAGAGACAAAAAAAATTCCAACACCTAATCCAAAGCTTTAGAAAAGGAGTGTTCTCTCTTTAAATTACACTTTTCTAATCTACTTATTCGAGAAAGTAAGAAATAAGAAGATAACTAATGAACACTAGATGGATGTGTGGCATTTATTCAAAATAATCCACTCCTCTAAGAATATTATCAACTGCCCAGCTATACCTTCTTAACGATTTCCATTTTTCTTCCAGAAATTAATATCATCAGGAAACATTTTGAAGTCTTTGATAGTTTTTCATGAATTGAAAAGTAAAAAAAAAATCAGTTACCTGCATTTAATAGCATTCTTTAACAGCTAAATGCTATATTTCTGTAATTTATATGCTAGCATGACGTTGATATACAAGAGAGTAACCTACTGCCATCTAGCGGAATACGAATGCACTATAAGCAACTAAACCAATATTTGTGCACATCATGCACAGTTCCTAAGAGATTTCGCTAAGAAATTATAAACCCTTAACTCTCATTTAAGAGATGAGAAAGATGAAAGGGGGAAAGAAGAGGAGGAGAAATACAGCTATCAAGAGTTAATAAGCAGTAGAATTACAGCTTAAACAACGTAGCACTCTTCAAAGATGATTTAATTCCCAGTGATGGGAAAAGTTCCTATAAAGCAGTTACGGAGCCTGAATGTCGTTTCACATTGCGGGGCTCTCAATGTCGGCTTCTTTGATGTCCATGTCCCCTGCCACGTACTGTATCTAGTGAAAACGTAAGGCAGCAACCATTAGATTTTGCTCAGACAGTAATTTGATGCCTGGAAGTAGCTTTGTTCTTGCATTCTGATGTAGTTTCCTCTTTGAAGAGACTTCATCTTTTTCTTTATTCTGCATCTTATTCCAGCAAGAAACCTTTTTTGCTTTCGTTTTTTTTTTCGTCCCTTGCATATGCTTTTGAGAAGAACTTAACATTTATTATTTATTATGTTTTTCTTTCTTGTAAGTTTATAATTTGCTTTTCCTAGGAATATTTAGAAACTGTCACAATATACCATTATGAACTACAAAATAAATGTAGACTTAAATTAGTGTAAAATGCAAAATAGTGTAAGGTTATAGAATGAGGGAAACTACGACTAACGTAATTTTAGAAGTTTTTTTAAACCAAATTATTCCGAACGATTTATAATGGGTTGGTGTAGCCTTCCTAAGTCACTATGGTTTACTTAATAGGTATAAAAACGCAAAGACTTACATTTTTATTTGTACGATATCGGATCTATTTTAACATCGTTATTTTCTGAAAAATATTTCGTTCTTGGGGGAATTTTGGAGATAAAAAAGATTTGTTAATCCGCAAGATGAGGCATTGTTTTGAGACTGTAAGCTAAGAAGAAGAGATATAGAAGAAGAAGCTATCTTGTGATTAAAAAGGACCAGCAATTTATTTTGAATGATCCCCTTATCGGATCAAAGAAGATGCTAAAAGAGTGGGAAGTGGACAGAACGTGCAATGAGTATTAATATAAGAGTAACCAAGGGAATAGGAGTTGATTTTAGATCGCTTTTATTAGATAACATTTGCAATATTTTTATTTATGTAAAAACGGTTACAGTTTTCATATTTATTACCTTCATAATTTATAAGATGATTATATGCTTTATATAAGTACACACGTATTTTAGATGGTTATGCTCATAAATTCCCCTACACTATAAACCTTGTAAGATAATCCTTATCTTCCAAACAACAACAAAACACCTTCTGATAATCCCTTATCTTTTTATGTCTATCCAAAAAAAGCAACCATAGCGACAAGCGGAATTCTCCGACTAGACAGGACTTCGCTATAAACTTTATTCGGTGTGGTAGAGGGTTTACGTTAAAAAATGAACTTAAACATCGTTGCTTGTGAGATAACTCTATATACAATCATTTCATGTCTTTATAAAATTACTTGATGTTTTGTAAGATAATGTACATTTAGGATAAAAGATGTAAGCGCTGTCTCTCATTTCTGCGAATATAAAACTTTTCCCAAGGTACTTGATATGCGTTACAACAGAAAAAGAGCACATTTATCCTACATTCACCACACTTATCGTTTCGAAAAGGCAATGTGCATCTTTTACATCACTCTTTTGACAGCAGACCGGATATGCAAAGTGAATTTAGAGTTCACTTCATGACAGTATAAATTGAGAGAGAGAGAGAGAGAGAGAGAGAGAGAGAGAGAGAGAGAGAGAGAGAGAGAGAGAGAGAGAGAGAGAGAGAGGGAAGCTTGCAAGAAAGTCTTTTTGCAAGCCTGAATCATCCAACTGTCTTTTCACGAGGAATAAAATATGGAAATTCTTAGCAGCAACTTCACGGGACAGAAAAGCCTTAACAAAATCTATGAAAGTATAGTTGAAACACCCCTGAATATATTTTTTTACCCAACGAAAGAAAAAGTCAGGCTATCGACTTCAATACTTTTGAAATATCTACGAATGCGGATGGAATAGTAACTAAATAGCCTGTGATGAGATTGGAAAGTCAAATAAAATTCCATCCAGTATTGGTATCTAGATCAAGAAATTATTTGATAGTTAATGAATAAAGAACAGCATTAAAGCAATGTCTCCATTCTTTCATTCTTTTTACTTTTTTAATACATTCATTCGAACCAGCACTAAAATGACATAGCAAAGTCGTTTTCAAGCCATCACGAAACAAGATGTTTATGAAGTGGGTTGTTCTATAGACCTGACCAGCAAGGCAACTGAAAATGTGTGGAGAGAGCACGTTGTAAGTTGAGTGGGCTCGTAGGATTATCTGATCTGATTATCCCTTTCAGTCGTTTCCGACAGTAGGTGACTTTGTTTCACAAAGTATTCCTGGCGAGAATTTTTACAGGGTAGTTCGCCATTGCTTTTCCCAACCCCCCAATTTTATCCGGGCTTGGAACCGACATACGGGTGGGACGTAATCATGACTGTAATCCATGTGTGTGTGTTCACGGGACCCGTTTGTCTGTTCTGGGGGACGAAAAACCCCGAGTTTCACGGTGATAAAACCCCCTACCTCCGTATGAGACCAGCTAAACTCACCTTTAATCGAAAGAAACCAGATAAAGATTCCTCACGTCACAGACAGGAATCGAACCCAGTTCTTTCCGACCAAAGAGATTCGTCTGAACTGACTGAACTGAGGCTCCGTAGGCTTATTTGCACATATTATGAAGAATCGAAAACCTTCAGTTCTCGGTTCGTTACTAACTGAGCTACGCAGTTCGATTGATGGCATGATTGGGTCTTTCCTAAATGCGACGGGATTCGAACCCGGGTCGTTCCAACCAAATGAATCCGTCGAAAGTGAGCTAAGGAGGCTAGATTATATTACAGCTCATTAAATTGCAGAAAAGAAAATATAACTCGCGACATATATTGTAAATGATTGGCCGAGGATCAGTCCTTGAGCACTAGTGTTTGGGAATTTAAGATGACAGGTGAATGTCATCGCCTGGTATGTGAGACCATTATTCTGCTTTTTGAAGAATGAAGCGGCTTGGAAAATTCCATGTTTAGTCTGTAGAGAAGGATTTACGATTCATCTAACTGTTTTCTCTTCAAAGGTATTGTATGTTCTGTAGATTTTTAATCTTCATAGGTGAGATTGATATAATTAGAAACAGATCGGTCTGTTGATGTTATTCAAACATCTCTTTGCTATACCTTCAGTTTATGTATTTTAATGATACAAAAGTGTTATAAAGGCCAGCAAACAATTGTCATTCTATCTAATGTACAATCTACGAACAATCCTACTATCTCTAAATTCTTAATTATATCATTCAAATTCCTGGTATGCACCATCTTGGGGGTGAGGGTCTACAGGATATTATGATAGTAATACATGAAAAAGTTAGATCATTATTAACTTCCTATCAACAATTTTCCTCCAAATTATTATGTTTTCCTTCAAGATTACAATACTATCAGATCTTTTTTAATTACATATGAATATAAAAACGTAAATTGGCATTTACTAGTCTCAGCCATTGCTCATTTTCAAAAGTGAAGATGAAAAGGAAAATATGTAAGCAACAAAACTAAAGTTCGCATATGAGCAATGACGTATGTCAGAGCCTACAGGTAAAAAGGGAATAGTCACTTTTATTTTGTAGTTACTTTTTGGCATTGTAAACTGTCTATAATAGCGAAGTATTTTTACTTTTATGAAAGTAGATGTAACGGCCACTTAACGCACATATTTCCCAAGTGATCTTTTTTCTATAAATTATTTTATTCAGTGAATTCACAGAACCGAATATCCTACGAAAGTACAGACCAGTTTTCGTTTACTGAATACGTAATTATTTTGTCAAACACAGATTTGCTTTTATAAAATAAATATGACGAAATATTTTCCCCAACATTCCACCACTGAGTTTTTAACAAGATTGCGCATTTGCACATCTACTTCATTATTTAAACGCGATAAAATTTTCAAAGACCCTTAGTGCAATCGCCAGTGACCCCGAAACGACGGAGACTTCTTCCACCACTTAATTAACAGCAGCTCTTTGCCCCGAAGAGATGAATCCAATTAATTGAAATATATTTCTGAACTATGTCGTGCACTTAGCGACTCCCCACCAGTTTTCATGACATACAACTACGAATTAATATAAGATATGCACATAATAATCGCTCCTTTCTCATTTGCAAGCCTGGTATCATCGTTGCAAGCATCTCCGAACACCATCTGGCGCTGACAGGCAGCCGAGATCTCCCTCGAATGCATGACCATATGGAACAGTTCACCTCAATTCATTAAAGTTTTAGTTGGGCCATGGCATACACGTATATTTAGAGAAGCCACCTTTGAACGGATCACACTTTACCATTAGGATATTCAAGGCTCGCCTACAGCATCAATCTTGAGTGCATCTACTGTAATTGAATATCCAAGTATCCTTTCTTGTGTGTTTTGTAAAAAAAATAAGGTTAAAAAATTATTTTCATACAAAATTATTTTGCGCGCGAGCCACACACACACACACACACACACACACACACAATGTAATAACGAATGTTAAATGGATGCAAATTTTCTCAATGTAAATAATTTAAATGCTCTCAGTACGTAAGATTGCTGATCATTCCAGTGACATAATTGGTTTCGCTCAGGTAATTGGATTTGTTTTCCACTGTTAGTTCTCTTCATAAGGAAAAATGAAAGGGGGAAATAATCAGGACATTTCGATTAAAAATAAAACAACGAAAAAAATGAATGCTACACATCTTTACATGGTGTGCAATTATATTTCAATATTCCACTCGAACTGTAATTCGAAATGAACTAATTTATGTGAAAACGATTAAGCAGCAGCTCATAATAAAAGTAAAACAAGACTCATAGAAAAAATGTCCACAGATCCTTATAAAGAATTCCGAAGAAGATCAAAAAATGATTAACCCATAGAAAGAAAAAAAACGAATATTCTCTCTCTCTCATTTAGTTCAGAGAATCGCTACTAGAGGGCGCACGAAACACTAGTGTACAACAAAGGAAGCAAAATGCAGACTTCCTAAATTTCAACCTGATCAGCTGACTCTTTCTGTATTCTTTCACTGTATTCTTTATCTATTCTTTTCCCCTTTTTATTCTCTCTCTCTCTCTCTCTCTCTCTCTCTTGCTTTCTATTATGTTTAAATAGACTAAACATAAACTAATTATAGGATTATGGAAGATTATTCTCACTATTCAATGTAGGTGGAATCAATTGCAATAAGATCAACGGAATATTGCAATGTTCTGGAAGACGATACCACATCGTCTCACAAAAGCTTTATGGTATACACTAAGTGTATACGATAAAGCGTATACACTTAGGTATAAACAAGTGAATATAGTACAACGGTGTTCATGAAAGCATGGGATTTTATCAACTCCGTAAATTCAAAATCTTTGTCCATTTGTTGGCTGTTGTACACACACACACACGCGCAATTGGCGAAAATACGCACAATGACTCCAATCAGGAATCCAAGGATGTGGTTTATGGTGTCTCGTCTTTCATTTGCTATAGTAGTTCTTCTCTTATATACGTTATTATATATGTGCACTCATTGTAAACATTCCTTTCCATTTAATTAATGAAGAATTAAGTAAATAATCAAAAAAAATCAGAGCGAGAACGCATCTGATGTGTTACTCACCGAAGAATTAATTAAAGGAAATTTTATTATAAAAGTGATATCCCCCGCTCAGCTTTTCGACCCCTAAATTCGGTAAAGAATTTGAAATGAAGCTGCTTTGCGCTTGATTCCGACTTTCACTTTCTCCAATTCAAATACTTTTTTTTTCCATTCAAAACATTAAAGAATTTAATTGAAATTCGAAGAATTTTCTAAGTCGAATAATGTTACAACTTGGATTTTTAATTATGAAACCAGTTGATGCCGAGCATCCGTTTAGAAGAGTCAATGGTAGTTAATATTTTGATAACATTACTGTAAAACTCAGTTTCTCCCGCAAGCCTTAGTGTTAGATTCTCACCATTAAATGAAATCATCAGTTACGATAGGTAATGAATTAATATGTGGATATTATTTTCTTTATTAAACCTAGAAAGTCATTAATAAGGATGTTAAGAAAAAAATGGCATAGCGTATAATCAGGACCGCATAAGATTTCGAGAAGTCTGCTTCCATCAACATCTCTTCATTTATGAACATAATTAGCAATGCTTTTTTATAATATGGTCACTACAAATAAAATCCAATCTATATAAAACGGTAGAACTCATTGCAATGTGATACCAAAAGAAATACAGGATTTACTAAGGGAACTACTACATAGAACTCATCAACATCCGTAAAACTAAGAAAGAAAAATCGAAAAATTACAACGCATTTGATGTGAACCGACATTGTCTTACTGTTACTATCTCTTTGCTAGTAAAACAATATCTGAAAATCATTCGCCTTGCTTGTAAGATAATTTCAAGGAACCATTATGACGTCATCAGCGAAAAACCTTAAATTATGCAAACTACTTCAGAATGTAAAATAGCCCATTTCATATATTAGATAAACACTGAGTTTGGTCTTTATTTAATTCGAACCTATCCTAATCAATAAAATAACAAAATTATTACAACAAATTAAGCGAATTTCCAGTTTAGCGCTAAAGGAATTTAGCGCTAAACTGGAAATCGATGGGTAGCTGGTCTTCATCTTTTTAGCTGTCAACAATAGCTGAGCTCATGGCTACCCATGATTTGAAAGCCATTGGAAGTAAATTGGTTTCTCTCTTTCAAGAAGAGAGAAACCTTCCTGCGTGTTCCAAAGATTCACTAGCTGGAAACCAGCCGAAAAAATTTCTCTAGGCGGAGAACAAAATCCAAAAGAATAATTCCTCTTACTTCAGTTTCACATTATGGAACTAAAAACGTTGCCAAAAGAGTACACAGGCATCCTCAACCTCCTACATAGTATTAGTCATTTCAAAACTTCTGCACATCGTATTCCTATTGTTAAACCAAACATTTATTTAACAAGATTTAATTACAAACCATTCACTATAACTTCCATTTTGCCTTATTACTGTTGTCCAATCTTTGAATCAATCTTATACTCCTGTCAGCAAACTTTTGTTAATGTGTGTGATCAGTTGGGTCACTTTAGCAAAAACATGGAAAAAGGTTAATAAATACTTCCCGTTGGGCTAGAAGTCGGAATTGTTCGTAGGATAAAGAAGCTTTGCCATAAGATCAGATACTTTACTTAAAGCATACGTACTGCCCTGCAAAATGGGAGCGATGTCTTATGAAGCATATAATCATATTCTTTATATTCTTGAAATCCCATTTCGTGGAAGAAGAACACCAGAAACAGAAAACCGGCACATGAGCTGTTTTTAGTCTGGTTCGCAGCCAATGTGAAAATATAAACTATTCCATCATCCGATTGGATGATGCAATAGTTGCTACTGTACACTTTGAAATGACCCTCAAATTAAGTGACTCTAAATGAGAAAAAAAGTCACTTTATCTAATCCGTTTTATTATATTTATAAACATTATAAAACACGTTACTTCAATTAAATGAGTATTCACAACTCAGTTGATTTTCAAAATAGTTTTCATTATTCTGTATTGCATAATTGTTCGATCATAACAAGAAGAGTCTTAATATTAATAATAAACTCGAGTTTTATCTGCCGCATAGACTAGGTAGTGTACAGCGCCCTCTTACGATGAGTCCTGGGATTCCATGGTAGTGTCATTTAATAATAACAATAATTTTACGAGTTTGGGGAAATATTATATACAGATAAGAACGTACATTCATTTTTATTAGGCACTCATCGTAACATCCAGAAACAATCAATCCTCATATCGCTGTTCCACTTTCCTTGAGATTTCTCAAGGAAAGTGTCAGTTTCTTGGTTACCAAAACGAACGAAACCTTTCTCCACATTCTTTGGTAATAGTCGAGAGAGTTGTAGGGAAACTGTTAAAATGTACATGAAATGAATTTTCATATTTACAACCTGTTTAACTTGTTCAGCGTGTTACTGGCAATGTTTTGATCATTTTGATCCATGTTATCCTAAAGTACATCCTCTGTCCAAAAAGAAACCGAACATTTCGAAAATAGAAGAAACTAGTGGCGCCACCTGTTGTATCTTTTTGTTGTCGAAATTTTCAACCTTTATTAGCGTTGTGTGAACTGTGTATGACATTTGTTTCATTAAAAGCCGAGTTACAGTGCCAAGAGTGACAGCGTGTTTTGACGAACGGTCAGAAAATGAGTTTCAAACAGAGCTGCGATTGACTTGTGTGTTAAACGTGGTAAACGTTTTACCGAAACGCATCAAATGCTTCAGAAAGCATACGGTCATGAATGCTTATCCCGTACTCAAGTTTACGAGTGGTTTAAGCGATTTCAAAGTCGTCGTGAGATGATTGAGGATGACGAAATGCTGGGCCGTCCAAAAAATAGACTGAGCGAAGTTAACATCCAAAACGTGGATGTTAACTTCGCTAAGATTTAATCCACAAAAACCCGAAATCGTCCGTACGATTGATTGAAGGTGAATTGGGGATTCCAAAATCAACTGAATTTACTAAGACCCAAACCGAGTTTGGATCTTAGTAAATTCACGCTTCTAATTAAAAAATTAAATAAAAAAGCCAAGCTTCTTTATTTCAATATCGCTCATTATTTCTTCGAATTCTTCATCTGATCTCAATGTTCTATTTCATAAAGCTCAGAGTTCTGTAAATCAGAAGGATTTTTTTTTAAAAAATCAACTTTCTTCACTTTGAATGTAAAATGTTATTGGAATCTTTCTTCAACAGAGACTTATCTTCGTTCCCTCTTTTGTATCCACTATTGATGACGTGGTTCCCTCTTCGCATACAAAAAAGAAAACTTTATGTTTACTGAAATAGCAAACATAATAAAGGATTTCATATTTCCAAAAAACAGGAACACTGTTCTTCATATTTGATCATATTAAGCCGACGTTCAATATTTTTGCATCTTTCTTCAAATGAACTAAATAGTGAGAACTGTAAAAGACCACTTTTGGATTTTTATCTCAATTCATATTACTTATTAAAGGGACCTCAATTATGTTGCTGAAAAGTCGATACTTGACACCGAACAAACACATTCAGGTCTTGGAATCAGCAAGCAGGAATTGCAATAAAACAGGTTGAATTAGGTTTTTTGGTTTGAATTACGGCCAATGAAACAAAGCAGTTGTCTATTAATTGTGTTTGTTTTTCTGGTCCGTTTACCTGCTAAGGTCAGAAACTCATGACGAAAACCTTAGTGCCTCCGTATCAGAGCAGCTACCTTACCTACAGTTAAAAAACTCTTATACAAGTTTTTTCACTTCCCAGACGGGATTTGAACCCAGATATTTTCCCACCACAACTACATTGCCAGTATGGAGAACATATAAAATATTTAATATAACAAAACCACTGCAGGAAGCTTAATTATTTTATTTTAAAGGTTTAAATTATTTTAAATGGAAGTCTTTCTTCAACTGGTTTCGCAATTAGCAGAATGCTTTTCAACACAATAGAGGTCTCTATTGCCAAACATACTTCCTCACTGCTTCTTTTCGTAATCACTGGAATGGAAAGAAGAGAAAATTTTGATTTAACTCCACCAGGACGCCATAATTATCACGATAGTACTGGCATGCATTCAAAACCATCTCTTTACCACTTCAACTTCCCATTACGTAGTGTCTTAATATAGCTCTAATGACGAAGTTTTTTTCCCAAGAAAAGTTCTTTAAGAATACACTTGGCTGATTCTGATTTAATTTTTCTTTCAGTAAAGTAATCCTCATAACCGTGAGGAAGCTTGAATTTAATTTACCGTGCAGTATGTACAATATGAGAAAAAAATATTTTTATGAGTAGTTGAAACACACTTGAACTTTCATAAATAAGTCCGAGAAATTAAAAGCGAATATTGTTCGTCAGTGTCATCTCTTTTTAAACGCACATCCAATATTCTAGGATATTAGAATTTGTTTATACAGAAATATCGAGAGCCCCTTCACTGTAACATTTCGTTACAGTGAAGGATCCCAAATCTCAAAGGAATGAACATAACAGTATTGTAGTTACCTCTGCGACCACAGTCCAGCACTTCTATGTTGGTATAAATGAATTAATCTCGCTGCGAGCTCTTCTATAACATCAGCCGTTTGTCCTATTTCCATGAATTTTTCTTAGACAATCCCACTATACTGAACTTGTGTACATTCAACTCTTATGATGTTTTCGTCTACTTAACATCCCAAACATATCAAACGTCTTCAACAGCCTATGTTGAAATGAGGAAGTCGTTACAATACAGATTTTCATAATTGAAACTATCGATGATCTTGGTTCTTTCATATTTATAGTATACTCTTAACATTTCGTATGACCTTGACCACTGTATGAGACCTTTGATTAAAAAGCTATGATAAAGGTTCTTGGCGTCATAGACGGGATTCAACCGTCTATTAACCTACGGAGGCCCAAATTCATCTATCGAATTATGGGAATTCGAATCCATCCCTTATTAGTTGAAGCTGTCCGTTGAAGGCCGATATCTAAGAAGTAACTTACGTGCTGACTGACCGCCCCTTTAAGCTATTTTCCCGATATTTTTTTTATTAACCCTGTGATAATGAATTTTTTTCCTTTAATCAAATTAAAGGAAAAATTAAACGAGCCATTGAATTAGAAAAAATTCTAATTCAATGGCTCGATATACCTTTAGATGACAGCTTGTTTATCTGAATACAAAACATTCAATGACTTTACCAATAATGGAAAAGAAAGACTACAATACGTCAGTGAACTCTTGGCATCTACATTTTAAATTTCTATTAACATAATGGCCATGATAGCTGCTCTTACAGTTTCCTACATTCCCATAAAAGACTTTTATAAGCCAAAAATTGCAATTAAAATGGGTCTTCTTTGATACATATTTTTTCCCTCTTCTGTCAAAATGAAAGTAGCGCCACCTGTTACTAACTTTGATTCTGAACTCATATGCCTCATCGCGCTTCCCATCTTCAGAACAGAAGGGTGGTAACAGCTGATACTACCTTTGAAAGATCGTAAAGGACAGAATCACCTCTGAATACACCCAACAACAAAGACGCTTCACAATAAGAAGCGAACACCTTTATCGCTGCAAGTGCCTACTGGCATTGCTACTGAGATAAAGTTGGAGACGTATGAAGAAAGAAAAAGAATACATAAAAAAGAGCTGAAGGCAAACAAAGAGAGGGGGAGAAGTATGAAGAAGAAGAGGAAGAAAAAAAAAGAGAGAAGAATAAAAAAAGAAAGAAAGATTGGCGTGTTGAATATGAAAAAATTACAATTATAAGTATGGACTAATAAAAAAAAAAGTTTACGATAATATCGTATGGAAAGAGATGCTATAGTAATAGTTGTAACCATGGTGACAAAATACGCTACCACCAACTGTAATTGTAACCATGACAACCACACCAGTACAAAGCCGTGAAAAGTCGTGTAATGGTCTCATTTTTTTCCGTTTGCTTTAGAGAGGAAATTGTTACATTGCAATATATTAATTTTCTAAAAAAAACAGTGTCACGGAAATATCAGAGATGCTTGTCGGTTTTTTTTAACAGTAAAATACATAAAAAGTCACATGTGATGCATAAATATTTTTTTTTTATTTTCATTGACCAATGTTTAATTTTTAGGGAAAAAATATTTAAACTAGATATGAACATTTTATTAAAAATAATTTATATCTAAATTGCTTTGGAAGAATCCGTCCATAGCGATAGAAAAATTCATTAAATAGTGGTTACAAGGAAATAATCACTGATTCTACCAGGTGTGATCCTCCCTCACATAATACTTGAATGTAATAAGTATAGAAAAATCCCAAATGATCATAAACGAGAGGCATAACGTGCCTAACTGTAATATTATTTCTGGTCATCTTTCATTCCTACATGTGACCTTAGTAGTAAGATTTAGTGCTACATAAGAATAGCACTGGTACCGCTAATATATCTGAGTATGGGATATTAATAAATATAGCGAGAGATTGCGTCTTCTAGTTTACTCACGTGAGGTTGAAAATTATCGCCAAATAAAACACGGAAAATAATTAATCTACGAACCTTTTGAGAGGTCGTTAATAATGTTGCATCCAATTCTTCTTAAAAGTTCAAGATTTATTAAATTCTTTTCTATTAAATCAACCATGTCGATCTTATAGTACTACCAAGGGAGTGTAACGTAGATTGCCTCCTCGCGGTGCACCCGGCGTAACGCTAATTAGTCTCCAGCGACAGATGGCTCCGTACTCTCCTAGTAGGACTCACGGACACAGGCTCTCAAATAACTGACATACACCTACCGAAGGCCTGAGAACCAAGAATATGGGCTCACTCTTAAAAATATGTCAATTAAATATAGAAAGCATAAGTGGGGCTAAATGAAGATCCTGAATTACCATCAAATAGATGTAGTTGCAATACAGGAGACGATCTAGACCTACTAACGAGAGGGAAAATACATGGATATAATATGATTAATTGTATAAACCATTTCAAATATGTTGTGGTAACATATATAAAAAAAGACATTTCAAATTATAAGATCTGTGAACCAAGAATTAGCAAGGACATATATAGTGTATCTATTATAATATCTGGTTATACTATAACCAAGAGGCCTCCCTTAGTTAAATGGTCTGATCAGGTACTATCCCAACAACAACATCCAAGAATAATCCTGGAAGATTTTAATAGTCATCACTCCCTTTGGGGCTATAAAGAGAGGATGACCCAAACGGCACTTTACTAGCTAATTGGATGGAAAATAAGAACCTCTATCTGATCTTTGATGCCAGATATAAACTGAGTTTTCACTCCTCTAAGTGAAAAAGAGGATATAACCCGGGTTTGTGTTTTTGTACTGCGGACGATAATGGCGGCTACATCCCAATCTCTAGGAAAGTATTAGATAATTTTCCAAATAGCCAACATCGACCTATAAAAAACAATTGAAAACAATATCGGTATTCGTGAACCTCTCTGCTGCCTATGACACAGTGTGGAGAGAGAGGGACTCATTTTAAATTTCTCAGAAACTATCCCATCACCAAAACTAGCTAACCTACTTAATCAAATACTAGCAGACAGATGGATACAGTATCTCTCAATGAATCCAAAAGTAAATTCTTTACATTGAAAATGGCCTACCTTAGGGGTCAATTCTCCTTCCATTGACTTTTCTTTTGTTTTTTAACTTATATATTAGTGATATCCCAGTAAAAACATCAAGGACATTGATGTATGCTGACGATATTGCTATTGTAACTCAACATTCTACATTTCAAAAAGCTGAAAACATCTTAACTGAAGATCTGGTTGTGCTTGATAAATATTTTAGACGATGGCGATTACAACCCAACCTGAACAAAACTGAAACCGCATCCTTTGATTTAAGTAATATCCGCTAACTATATCCCAAGAGTTTACTTCAGAAATAAACTGTTGAAATTTTACAATCATCCAAATTACTTAGGAGTTAACCTAGACAGACGTTTGACATTTAAATATCATCTAGAAAATATCGCTGAAAAATTAAAAACCCGCAATAATATAATGCATAAACTTGCTAGTACTTCTTGGGAAGTACACTGCAACTACCGCACTGTCTTTGATCTTCTGTTCAGCCACACTCCTGGGTGGCTGAACAACGCACATGCGTCTATTAGTCGATGTGCAGCTGAATCAAACTATGAGGATAATCTCTGGTGCTTTAAAATCTATTCCCGGATCCTGACTCCCAACCCTTAGCAATATAGCCCCTCCGTCGTTTCGTAGGACCCAAGCCTTAAGCAAATTATGGACAAAAATAGTTGGAAACAATTCTTTGCCTATCTACCAAGACATTTCCTTTCATACCTCACAAAGAATGAAATCCAGGCGCCTTGATTGGAAGTGTGCAATGCAAATGAACGACCAGAACTTCGACTTGTACGAGTCATGGGGAGAATATTGGCTTCAACATACCTTCAATCTTCAAATTCCCACTTTAAATCCAGCATCTCGTCTGGAGGGCTTCGATCTCGCTAGATATATATGGACCACTTTAAATAGCATCAGAACAGGATATGGGAGATGTAAATATCACGTGCATAAATGGAACTGGTCCGACACTACAAACTGTGAATGCGGAAGCAGGATTCCGACTATCAATCCTATGGTGCTTGAGTATCCTATCTACTCATTCTCAGGCACTGAAGAGGACTTTTTTAAATTGATCCCAGAATCCTTGGAGTGGATCCGGGATTTAAAGATTAAGCTTTGATTTTTAGTCATTTTAATCTATTGTAACCTTTTTAATATGATTTTTGCAATTGTTTTTATGTAATATGTATGTAATATCTTGAGACCTGTACACATACGCTAAATAAATAAAATACGTACTGCCAAGAAATACTTTCCCATCACAAGCAATGAAAACTAACTTAGAAATGTCTTCGGATCTTTCCCAGAGCCTCTACTTATCATCCAACAAGAATTTAGTAGACAACAGAGCGAGTTGTTCCAGTTTCAGCTTTATGCGTGCTCCAAAAACAATTGTAAGACAATTCTTAACAATTTATTAAGAAAAAAGTCATAGATTGTTGTGAAAGGTGTTTATTTTCTCTTTCAAGAAAACTAAATATCTTCATGATATGTCAATTACAAAATGTTTATCAAAACATCACCCTGAAGCCTTAGGAACGATGCAAAGGCGATTGACTTTCTCTGGAAACCTAGAATCACAGCTAGAGCTATTTTTATCAAGGTACTGTTAATGAATCCTCCTAAAATGGCACGCTTACGTCAGTTACTATGGCAACTACTAGACACACGTGCCGGTGTGCAGCAAAGAATTGCTAAAAGGAGACGTTCAAGATGTTAGTAGGATATCGAAACATACATGTTTAAGTGACGGTGGACTGTGAAAAACGTTTCTCTTGTTAAATGCATGATGATGAACGATTTATGTCGCCAAAAAGAGAAATGCGTTTGATCGTATATTTTATGCTATCATATAAAATGTGTTTTTTTGCTATCATATTTTATGCTATCATATAAAATATATATACGAATAGCTATCCTTATAAGGACTGGCTTAAAGGGGCGAAGCAAGAATGCTTTTCATCTTCCCCGTTATCTGTAGAGGACAGTGTAGGGATAAGGTGTTATTGAGCAATTAAAGCTCTGATCATGGCAGGAGGGTAACAGCAATAGCCGAGCCTCAGTTAGAACTTCATTAGCTATAGCATTGCCATCCATTACCCTCCAAGGGTATTGGATTGAATGAATCAATCACCGCATCTCACAGTCGACTGATTCACGAATAGCTATATAATAATACGGAGCCTTATCAACTTTATCTATAGAAGTTACAAAAAGGTGTTTTTATTTTTAATAAAAATCTCTAGAGAAAATATAGATATAATAAACTTTTTAACTTAAAGATATTGTATATTAGAATAACCAAGTAATTTTATAAACTAAGTTATTTTAACTCCTAATCTTAAGTATGCAAACATTTAAGTTTGCGCCTGAAACAGAGTTCAAGTCTAAAGATAGTACAACACCAGGGCAACTCATTTTAAAGGTGGGTAAAAAAATGTATTACATCTATATCTCCTCCAGAGATTTTTATTAAAAATAAAAATACCTTGTTGCAACTTCTATAAGTAAAGTTGATAAGGCTCCGTATTACTAAAACTTTGGTATTTAGGGTCTAGCTACTCACTGAGGAGACCTCAAAAAAGGTTGAAACCAGTCTGGGTAGCGACCCCACCCATAATGCATTGCAGTATACATCTTCTAGTGAGATGTACTTTATGGGAAAATACTAAGAATAGTGATCAGAGCTTTACCCACCTTTACAGTGAGTTGCTGTGGTGTTGCACCATCTTTAGACTTGAACTTTGTTTCAGGCGCAAACTTAATTGTTTGCATACTTGGGATTAGGAGTTAAAATAACCAAGTTTATAAAATAAGTTGGTTATCCTAATATACAATATACCCAAGTTAAAAAATTTATTATATATATATATATATAACAGAAGTCGCTGTAGATGGCGCTCTAGAGTTGACACGTATTATATAACCTTCAGGTGAAGAATTAGAATCATTAAATGACATTAAATCCCTGCCATTCATTTTAATACTGTCCACTATTTTAATTAGAAAATGGTGGACTCCACACTGTTAGAACATCTTGTTTTCAGAAATCAACTTAGTGATACTTGGTGATTGATGAATGGATGCAACCTCTGAACATAGTCGGGTCGCTCCTCATCCATTGGACGGAAACTGCAAGGATGTTAATGAAATGTTCCATAGAATCATTCTATCTTATCAGTTTTCTACGTTTTGCTAGGATACTCTAAACTGCTTAGTCATTCTATTCTAGTTTCAACCTTTATCCTTTTGGTGAAGAAGGCAATTCATTTGTCCATTTTGGAAATTTGATCCTTCATATGGATTTTCAAGAAATGATATAACGAAATCGTTTCTAGAAAGAGTCCGGATCTTTCTCATCAACATCCAGACATGGACAGAGGAATGATCAGTGCCTTGTGTATCTAATAACCACGAGAGAGCATCAGCCACCGTTTTCCAATTTTATCAGGTCAAGCAAATCTGACTGCTAAGTAGCATGACTTGTTTTCGCGAAGCAGCGTCCAACCATTTTGATTTATACGTCGTGCAAAGCTGATTCTTCTAAAGCGCTCGTATATTTGTAAGCATGCGTTTACATGCTTTTTATTTTTTTAAAACTCCGCATACAAAAAATATACCTTTCTCCTCAATTAATTCATTATTTTGTATGCGTTTCTCAAAATGCTTTAGCGTATAAACGATTCGTTTTTTTTGGTCTAACCTTCTCCGTTTTTTTTCCTTCATCTGAATGGCATTTTCGATCTTTAATAAAAATTTGTCCGCCATCTTATTTTCAGAAAATGATTCAAAACGAATGACTACAATGACGTATTTTATAATCATACTGATTTCAAGTGAATCAACAACTAAAGTTTGATTGATGAGCATTTAGCTCTCCGTCTTGTAGCATTTATTTTGCCAACTTTTGCTCATCAACCCATGTGACTTTGATGAGAATCAACTCAGCTGCAGAAAAGATAATCAGAAGAGTACGAAAAAAGGCGATTAATATACCCATGGAATTGTTCATTAGATGAAGGAGTCAATCTGGCTTCTCTAGGAAGACGTCCATTATCTCAACTAGGAAGCATAACATTGGACAAAATAAGTTAATAACACTTTACTAAGTCAAATATTTCGATGTGAATTACACAGTTCAAACAAGGTAGAATATTTTCAAATGACACGAGCCGCGAGCTAGTTTATTACAGTAAAATACATTGCGAGATCTAATTAAAAAACTACTATGTATTTTTTTAGCTTGCGATTTAATTATTCATATTTTGAAAGTAACTATTCATCGCGCGCATAATATTATTTAATATCCATAAAATTCTGTACAAATTAGATGTGCAAGCCAGTTTTGGTTTGCACATCTAATAAATACACATAGTTACAAATAAACATTTGTAATTTATTTATTATTAATCAAATCTCTTTCACACGTTAGCGATTATAAGACTTTGGAATAACCACTTTTCATCATGGGCTCCTATTCCTTGTTATTCATGTCAAAAGTAGACACGAGATGACATAAATGGCGGAGGCGGTTGATAAGGTGTCATACGCACATTCTTTATTATAAGAGCCTCCCAACAACTTCAGTTAAATTCTACCATATTACCACGACAGATTTGCCAATATACGAGAAAGTAATTACTAAGAGACACGTCTGTCACTCAATGTTATTGACTGCTAAGTAATTTCAAATAACCTTTGACGTTAGAGACGAACGACTCTGCCATTTAATGTCGAAGTGTTGATAAGTTAAGATGAAAAAATTGGTTTTCAGTGGTCTGGCTACAATGAGTACATAATTCTCTTTTTTTTTTTTTCAATCCGCATATTTAAACTTAACTGAATATTTCGCTGAAACTTTGGAGTTAGTGAATGATAATATAAGAGTAGACGAGGACTTTCTTAATATTACATCACGCATCACGGAGATTTATGGTGGGTTTCTGGATGATTAAGATGATATCAAGGGAAAAGAATGTCATTTATTAAGGTGGAGTCAAGTATGAGTGATTTTGCGTGCGTATCACCTTGTTCGTACCAGCAATAAGTTCTTATTTAAGATTCACGTGATGCTTGTAGAGAGGCAAGGAAGCAGACAACATCTCTTTAGCGATCTCCCACTAACATGATACACTTGGAAGTTAGGAAGCAAACTTGACGCCAAAATACTTCAGGAAGTTCTTAAGGCTCTTCGAGAAGGCCTTAAATCCAGACATTTTTCATTATCCCATCATGAAACGTGAAAACTCATTCATACTCGAAGTAAACATCAATATTATGGTTATAGAAGTGTTTTAATTTCTATTTTAGCAATAGACTAGCTCTGAATATCGTTATAACAATATTTCTGTTATCAACATAAGATTATTTCTAATATAAACAAATTTTTATATTTATTTATATTTTTGGTCTTCAGGATTTTCATTTAATTTGTTTTCTGTTTACTATTTAGTTACGTTAATTCTTTTATTAGCTCGTTATAACCTTTTTTTTTTCAATTTATTTTTGATTCTTCCTTTCTTCCGTTTCTTTGTTTTTTTTTAGAAAAGAGATAAATAGAGAGAGATTTCATACATTCCAACTAGTGAAAAATTATTTCAAAAAAGTCTTAAAATATTTGATTTATTCTTTTAAAATTATTTTTAACAGTTAAAAAGTTAACCCTAGGAATATGCAAAACAAAATTTTAAAAACTAATCATTACGAAATATTTACATTAAATATTAAATATTTTAAGATTTACGTCTTTAAAATATTATTTTATTTTATTTTTTAAATACTTTGATATTTTTAATTTACTTTTAAAATAATTGTTAAATTGATTTCTTAAAATTTACTTTTATAATTTAAAAAAATATTTTCTTGTTTTGTAAATACGGTTTTTTAAAACTTTCAAATATTAAGTACTTTTTTTATTAAAATCGCCTAGCGTCGTATCACTGCATATACCACAAAATGCTTTTTCCAGTTACTCAATTTTTAACTATGTTTTTTTCTTAGCTCTCTCTAAAAAGATTTGTACATTTCATTTTTCTGTCTCTTTTTTTTTAGAATTGTTAGTCTGTTGTGAAATATTATAGAATATGAATCATGATTGAAAAAAAAGCAATAGTGTATCATACAGTTTCTCGTTTAACGCGAGATTCGTTTAGCGTTATTTTCGTTCAGGAATATGCGCAGTCCAGCACTGTACCGTACCGCATTCAAAACAAATCGACAGGATGGCTGTTAACTGTGTTCCTCTGAATGACTAAACCAGATGAAAAACTAGCTATTCCTGAGGGAGAACCTTTCCTTTTCCGTACGAGACCGGTTAATTTACCTTGCCCTGAAAATTCCTTACAAAGATTTCTCAAATCATCAAGGGGAGGATTAGAACTACTCAATTCTTTCAAACTAAAAGACAGTTGTCGCGAATGATCTACGGAGAATAGTTTAGTTTATATACGAGAAAAATCTTCTACATAATTTTAAGGAAAAATGCATCTCTCTGATTTATGTCTGTCTGTGCCATCACCACATTTCGGCTTCCATTCCCGATTTTTTGTTTTGTTTTCACAAAAGAAGCTTTGGTTATTTACACTTCTTGTTAGTCGGATCTAAAATATTTTGCAAGTTGAACAATCAATTCTAGAGAACTGAACTAACCATATCATTAGTACTGCTCCTTCTTTATCCTCTTTCCATCCACTGCTGGATATAGGGCTCCCCATACGTTTCCATTTCTTTCTGTGTTTAGCTCTCTAGAATCTCATGCCGAACTGTTGTAGATTCCCTCCATGTTGTTCTTGGAGACCTTTCATTCTCTTTGCTTCTCTTGTTATCCACACAGTGCTTAATTCTGTCTATCTGTCGTCTATTAATATGATAAAATGGCCATCCCATCTTAGATTTACATGCTTTACAATACTTCATGATATCAACTGCCTTGATCATCTCTCATCTTTTATTTTTAATTCTATCCCATTGGCACTATTGTATCATAAATACTTTTGACGCGTCAAAATGATGCTGTACACATAATGATACAAACTGTTAATGAAGATTGATCCCTTTATGCGAATAAAGGGATCAAGACTATCAAAGGTGCATTATTCGTGGTGATGGGTAAACATCATTTTGTTGGATTTATTACACGTTGATCATGCAATAGACTTTATATGTCTTCGTGTGGTAAAGTGCATGATTTCAAGCTGAAAAATATTCAATTAAACAATTTCGAAGTTAGAATGACTAGAAACATATTCCTGAACGAAAATAACGCTAAACAAATCTCGCGTTAAACGAGAAACTTTATGATACACTATTGCTTTTTTTTTTCCAATCATGATTCATATTCTATAATATTTCATAACAGACTAACAATTCTAAAAAAAAGAGACAGAAAAATGAAATGTACAAATCGTTTTCATTAATTTTCAATCTCTCTTCATTCAACTGTTTGGAAGTGACGAGTCAAATCATTTGACAAAAGTAATCCATAATTCATTGTTCACTTGTGAGCTGTCACGAGCCCGAATAGTAATCACAGTTTAAAGCTTCAATGAATGAAATAAGATAATGTAGCATTAATCCATCTAATCAACTAGTTTGAGATGCTAGTGATATTTCCGAATCTCCAACTTACACCATCCATTCGCTTTTCTTTGCTTTTTATTCGAAATAGTTTATGACTACTTTAAAAACTTTTCATCATGTTTGTTTGTTTTTTTCTCAAACCATTCTCGTTTTTTGTCCCAAATTAATGAATACACTGCATCGTCTGACACATACACCTCCCAGTGACATTAACAATTCGTTATAATGACAAAAGATAGCTATCCTCTTGGCTGCAGTATTTTAAAACGGCTACACTATCCAAATTTGTAATTAATTGGCTTTTGTAAATCTTTCTTCTGTGTCGTGCAAGCTATTCAAACGAACTCTGTGAAACCTTAATAGAAAATGCTTTCTTTAGTGTTAATATTAAATTTATTCCCTCCCCGTCTTCATTATACGTTACATTCTTTAGCCAAGGGGGATTAAATATTTTATAATCAGCTTATATCATGGAAGAGACAGTTGCCCTTGTAATTAGCAACTTAAATGAGAAATTCCATGGATACAAGAACATACAAAAAAGAGTAAATCATTACCGAAATGGTCTGTTCTTGAGACTTAAAGGTGGATGTGAGCTGTGAAGTCTTTAAAAAGGCAAATTAAAATTATCAAGGTTAGAATGAGGCTTGGGAGAATGTCACCTGGAAAACGTCTTAGGTTGATTACAAAGGAATGACTGCAGATAGCTATTTTTTTTTTCATCGTTTAATATATTTGGATTTAAAGGATTGAGAAACACACCGCATATTTTGATACTGTGGATTAATGTGCAAAAACGTTGATTAAATAAGTTTCATATGATTTAATAAAAGCGAGATATGAAAAACAATTCATGGGAAACTTAACTGATAGCTAAGTTTCCCATGACACTTGGTTTAACTAAATTATTTATCATATAATTTAACAAAATAAAAGTTTAATAAAATTATGTAATTATTTTTGAAAGATTTCCTATATTTAAATTTTATAATTATATTATTAGTCAAAATTTTATCTTTTATTTTAAGAAAATTTTAAAAATTTTAAAATAAAACAAAAGAGAACTAAGACACCAATAATAATATTTTATATCAAATATTAATTTTAAAAATAATAAAAATATACATTTATTCAAAAGTGGTGTGAGACAGTGAGATGCGGTGATTAATTAATACCCTTGGAGGGTAATGGATGGCAATGCTGTAGTCAATGAAGTTGTAACTGAGG